>NW_010257959.1:0-6470 GCF_000690775.1 Eurypyga helias
GGGGAGGGAGTGGGAGCAGGTGGAAATAATAGACCAGGTCCAAAATACAGTTTGACTCCAAAGCCTGGCTATTTTCAGAAAAGAACAATATTAGACAATTAGGTTATGGCCACCAAAAAGGTAAGGTAATAAAAATGCCAGGTATGGATTTCTGAAGAACAAATCATGTCAGGCTAGGTTCATTCTTTTCTTTGCTCTGACAGCTGATCTACTGAGACCAGAGAAGTACTAGATGGGATGTCTACTTGGGTCAGGATTTTTCATTTTCTTTGTAATGCACTGGGATTTGGTTCAGGTAGACAATTGAGATCCCAGCACATCCTGATAGCTGACACCTTGGTGGGTATAGAGTATCATGTGCCTTTCCCACCCAAAGTGTTCTTTATTTGGAAATTTTTAATCCCTTTCTCAGGAATGGATCTGGTTTGACAGCTCAACCCTTCCCCTCACTTGAGTGCTAAGTGATAATTTGGTCCTTACCTAGCATCTACTTACTCCCCCAAACTGGATTTTCAGCTTTGAATTTATCCCAAGTTCTCTCTTTCCTTTGTGTATTCTATTTTTAAAAATATCATTCACACGTTACATTTTTAGGCCTCTTCAGATGTCCTTGCTGCTGTTTCATGGTCAGCTGCTCCTTCTTCCTGAACTAACAGAGAGCTATTAACAGCCAAGATTACTATTGCTGTACTGAAAGGAGCTGCTGACTAACCTCTTCTTTGCAAACACCCACATCTTGCAGGGAGAGGGTGAAGTCCTGCTCAAGTGTCCTGAGTTTCAGCCCCGAAGGTGGTTAGAAATACTGTCCCACCCCAGGCATTTCTTTGGTTTGCTTTACCCTTGGTACCATCTGTTGCTCAGAAATTTCTCAAGAGGCAGAATCAGCTACAGGCACAAATCAGGTAAAGAACTGCTCTGTCTAAAAAGGTTGTTTTGCCTGTGCTGAATGCTTGGAACAAAGCAAGCTGAATGCAATCTCTGCTTCCAGAGTGAGAGGGGCAGTGGCTGGGGGGCAGGTGGGTGCAAACTGGCTCTGCTCAGGGATAAGCAGTTCAGCAGAGCTGTGTTTTTCCCATACTCTGAGCTCTGACTCAAATTTGTTGCCTTTGATCCATGGTACATCAAGAGGCTCTTCTGAAAATGTGGCAGAGGCTCAGCCCTCCCTAGTCACCCTCTCTACCTGGAGGATGTGATTTCTGCCCCCTTCCATGTTCCTTCAGAACAAAAAAAACTAGATCCCATGAGATTTATTTATATAAATCCCGTTACTTTAGCCTTTAAGCATGTACTGCTGCACCTACCTTGGAGGAGCTTGTCCTGGGGCAAAGCAGTCCTCCTACATTAAGTGCCTGAAGTCCTTTTCTCATCAAAGGGGACAGCTAAAGGATGAATCTGTCCATGGCAGTTACCTGAATTTAAAGGTTTCACCCTAAAAGAAAGTTCCAGGTTAAAAGAGACTCTACCATGCAGCTGGCAAATGCTACCTACACTTGAGGAGGGGCTGGGTAACTGCAGCTGGGCAGTGTAAACAGATCCCCCTGCATTGCCTAGGCAGCCCGCAGAGCTAGGGAGAAGTACTCCTAGGTGGCACAGAGTCTGAAAATTATGTGTTGCAGTCCTCAGCATTTCCAACACTTCAGGCTCCTGGGAAATTTAGCTCCTGAGCCAGTCTGGCGTTTTTTGAAAATTCTGCCCTCTTTATATATATTATAGGTTGCATTTAATCATGCTGAGCTGGTGAGCAGTATCTGTACTTTGCAATTCCATACAAGTTTTTTGAACTGCTCAGAGAAAAGAAAAAAAAAAAGCAAGGATACTACTGAGGATGAGTCAGGCCTTGAGAAACAGGCTCTGAGGACTCATTCTCTGGTTAGCAAATAATTTGTGAGCAGATCCTGATTTCTTCATCTGGGTCATTTCCTAAAAGGACTCTTTTTACTAGTTTTCATGAGTCATTCAGAGATTCAGAATGCCTTGAAGAGTTCAGCTGGTTGCTAGCCACTTTACACAGTGGGATTCAGGGTGTACATTTTATCACCTAACTCACATGGTTTTGTTTCTGCATCCCACCCCAAATGGCCGAGTGATGGCTCGAAGCAAAAAGCGGGATGAAGGTAGTGGGGGCTTTGGTCTAGATGTCTCATGCTGAAAGAGGTCAGTTTTAGAATCTGTTCACAGATGGCAGTAGGCTCTCTGAATAGGAGGGAGAAGTGGTCTAATACATAAACTGAGCAAGCTTGGTCAGCAAAGTATTTTGTGGGGGGTTGGCCAAGAAGATTATGAATTACAGCCCAGAACTAGTGCTGTGAGTGAGCGCCTGCTGAGAAGTAGGGATGAGCAGACGCTGGTGCACGGTCCAGACCCACATCCTCCCCACCTGCTCTGCAGATACTGAGATCTCTTTCCAGAGGCATTTAGGAAACGCTTTCCCTTCTGCTCACCACTAAACCCCCTTCCAATAAACAGCAAGATTGCTGTAGGGGAAGAGTAGGATGGTATCATTACATTAATTTAATATTCTATTACTAACTTATTTTTATTAAAACAGGTGCACAGTCCTAAGAGGGAAAGTGATATAATGCCTTAGTGGTTAGAATAAATGTAGGCAACCTGGAAAACAATGATACAAGTTGCATTTCTTAACTGGGACCATTGCTAGCAGCAGAGGGTCATTCCTGTGATGAGGACTGTGAAAAGGATGGATAGCCTTCTGCACAGCTGTAATGGGGGGAAGTTGCTTTGGAAGGCATCAGTGGGAGTTGGATGTTTTGCTCCTTGGATACTGAGAACAATTTACGCTTTACAACACCTCTTTGGTTGTTTAGCCCTCCCCTGTACAATGGGTGGGTGCAACTGCATCTGCACAATGCTTTTTTGGCCAAAGAAGGGAGAATTTATTTAATACAGCTGAGAGGACACCACAGGAATTGTACAAGCAGTGGCTGCCTCCATTGCAGGAGATGCCAGGGATGCATCTGTGTGCGTGCCCACATATCACAAGCATGGGGATGTGCCAAGAGAAATGCCCAAGGCCATCGTGGTTGTCTCTGGTGATGCCCACACTGTTCCCCATCTCTCCTGTGCAATCTCCCAAGCTGCAGAACCTGCTCATGGCAATGAGGGTTCAGGCTTCTCGAAGCATTTGCACTTGCCTATCTCCTGTCTCTTGCAAGGGTGTCCTGATCGCCATAGGTTCTTGCTTCTGTCATGGAGTCACAAGAATGGCAGATTTCACAGTCCTGTTCTGTACTTCAGTAATGGCAGCCCCAGCACATCACTTGTGGTTCCCTCTATCATCACTATGAAGGCAGTGACCATGTGCTGTGTGTTTGAGTCATTTTTTAAAGAACAGCTGCTTCAGTAAGGCACTTTGTTAGGGAAATAACTGTTCTGTGGATCGAAGCACTACCTTGTTACAAGCAGACGGTATGACAGTCACCTTTGTCAAGTGGGTGTGCATTTCTGTGGGTTTTCAGACCAGATTCCCTGTTCAAGAGAAGTGTTGGGCACACACCTTATGTGATGGTTTTATCCCCATACATGCCCAGGGCTAGAGCTGAGGTTTTCAAACCACTGTTCAGAACCAGCTTGTAGAAAATCAAGGCCCAGGACATAATTACTTTTAAAATTAACTCCTGCTGCTCATACAATGCCTTCTCTGCAGCCACCTCTCTGTGACTTCTGCTTAATCCAAACCTAAAATGCAACCTCTCCTCTGTTCCCCACTTGCCTTCAGTTAAGAGCAGGGAGTTTAAATCCCATACATGGCAGAACTGAGTGACACTGAGCCATAACGTGATTGAATGATTCCAGAAGAGTTCACATGTCTCATTTACTACTTTCTGAGACTGCAGCCTTAACACACATGCATGTGATGTTTACATGGCCTCCTGCACACAGAAATACGCTGCAAGATGTTCATTAGCAGCCTGAGTTTTACATAAAAGCTGTGCTGTATAATCCTAGAAATGAGCAGAAGCTAGAGGCATGGGTTGTGAAGGGATGTACAGAGAATTCATTACACCATATTTTCCTCTTCCTCAAAAATGCAGGACAGAAATGAGGGAACTGCTCAGACTGGGAGTGCCAGTGAAGTGAAACCGGGCTGTGAGGACCAGGAGTTTGTCTGGCAGGATTAAATACACAGCTAAGGCTGAAGGACAGGATAGAGTTTGATTCACAGAAGCAGAGCACTCTACTGGGAGCATCAGGGTGAAGCAGGAGGGAAGCCTCCCTGAGCATAATCCAGAGCAAACAGGCTGATCACATGCCTATGGAGAGTCAGGCAGAGCAATGCTGCATTCACAGCAACTGATTAGGCTGATAGAGGTTCAAGCTTCTCCTGAATAAACCCGAACAGATGTGATGCTCTGGACTTCAGCATGATGTAAGCACCACAGCTCTTAAACTGTTTGAAGTCAAGGACATATTGAATTAAAGAGGGAAGTAGGTCACAGGTAGATGCTTTGTATTGGAAGTTCAATGTCAACCTGTTTTGCATAGCCACCACCTGTGTGATGCTGATGCCTCATGGTATTAGATTTTGTATTACAGAGGACTGGGTTTTGCTAGAAGAATAGATGGGAATTGCATTAATTTGGCAAAACTCTAGGAAATATTTCATGTTTATAGACAAACTATGCTGGGTGATTTTCATGACATCCATGCCAAAAGTCAGGGGCAGAAGAGTTGCACAAGATGCCTTGCCTTTATGGGTGGAGGTGACACTGAGCAAAAGATCCCTTCTGACTGTGAGCTCACAGCTGTGTTTCCTGGTCAGTCCCGCTGTCAAATTGGTACACGCCAAATCTGAGAAATGGAGGCCACAGAAACCTTGTCTCCAAGACAAATCCAAAGAGCAACACAGCACAGGCACTCCCTGGAGGCAGAGTGTTCCCACATCTGATTTTCAGATTAACAGGTTTGCCAGCACCTTCTGTTCTCCCTGGGTTAGGCACCCATGTGCTCTAGTTCTTGAGAGCGTTAAGCAGTACAGGGCTGCCTCACCCTGGCTCTAAGGGCATTCACATCGGAGGCCAGCCCCCACTGAGCATGCTTGTGTGCCAGGTCCAGATCATGTGCTCAGAGCATGTAACCCCCAAAAGGAGCCCTTCCTGGTGAAAGCTGTGCTGCTTCTCACAGTAGTTATCTTGCCTTGTTGGTATATTCCCCAGAAAGGAGCAGGTCCCTGCATCTTCCCCCTCCCTTTCTGTTGAAACATCAGTCTTGACAGCAGCAAGATCTTGAGATGGGATAGGATGGGGGAAACTATGCTTCCTCTCACCATGCTTCTGTTGTCTGGTCTTGGCATCTTTCTCCCTAGGGTACCATTGGCCAGCACTGATGGTCATCAGCTCCTGACGGGGAACCAGCGCAATAACTCCAGGTTCTGGATCCATGTTGCAACATGGCCAGCACTGAGTGCAAACCCTAGAAGAGATGAGTTCAAGCTCTGTGCTCATTCCCACCATTAATACTTTACCTTGTAAGCCAATGTGGAACAGAAACATAAGTTTGAGGCCTCTTTAGCAAAAGTGCAACTTTTCACATGGGTAATGTCTGCTACCAATTCATGGCTGGCAGAATCCAAGAATCTACTAAAATCCCCAGACTGCAGAGATGCACAAGGACCATGGGTCCACCACACGTGCAAGAAGTTAAGTCTTTTGCCACTAGTGTGCTTGTGGGGTAGTAACGCTCACCAGTGAAGTGAGGATCTCTGGCAGGACAGGGTCTGCTCATGCCTCTACTAGAGTCAAACTACTGGATGATGTTGCACAGGGCAGAGTGTAGCCTGCCTCCCTAGGGTAAATCCACAGGACAATGCCTCCCCAAAGCAGCCAGAGTCTCACCAACTAGCCCGTGCTTAGTATGCAGGCTGTATTTCCTAGAAGGCTTCTGGAGATGAGGTGCCTGTCACCATAAACTGGAATCTGAATGCTAACTGACAGTGACCAGACCTTGCCGTTAATTCACTCCCCACCCACTCCGGCTGTCTCCCATGCCTGCACTTTGTTTAACCAAGTGACCTATGGTGGAATTTACAATCTTCCTATTACCTTGATTTATTAGTTACAGCCTCTGGGTCTGATGATTAGATGGTCTGAGTGCAGCTTTTTCCCTTTTATCTAAGTCTACAGCAGGTTATTTGTTTATGACAAAGGCTGATAATAAAAAAACAGTCTGCCACACTTATTCCAAATCACATCACCATGGCAACAATGGTCAAAGTTTTTGAGTTTTTTCTCAAAAGAGTTTGTTGGGTTAGGTTGTTTATAGAGATCTCCTTGTGTGCTTGGTTGGAGGTTTCTTGTGATTTATCTGGCATAGGGTTTGTCAGATATGTATGTTTGTTTGTGGAGCTCAGCTGCTCTGTTCTGCATATCTGCCAGTTTCTCTTCACCTCTGTCTTTCTCCACTCTCTGCATGGCTCCCTGGACACAGCCATGTCACAGAATCATAGAATGGTT
>NW_010257960.1:0-22367 GCF_000690775.1 Eurypyga helias
CCATTCTATGATTCTATGAGTCTCTCATTTCAGTGGGAGTTAGGCATCAAAATTACTTTGAAGATGTGTAACCTAGCTGTTAGTATCATCCTAAATGTGAAGTCCCCAAACTGATTGAATGGCATTTAAATCAGAAGAATTCAAATGGAAGCACTTAGTCTGGTAGTTTAGGAATAGTTTTGTGATAGGGCAAGGGTCTTCCTTTTTCTGGTCACTCTTTTTGTCAAGACTAATGTCTTTTCTATAATTTGCCATCACCACCATTTCTCAGAAGATGTTCAAACCTAGAGGTTTCAGAAAGAAACTTCTCAACATTTCAAAGCACTTGTGTAATTTCAAGCACTATGAGAGTCCGTAGACAAAACATTTTTTCATTGACTAATAGTTGGCTGTGCTGTCTGCCTTTACACCCAAGCTAGCTTACCTCCACTAGCAGTCCCAGGATTTAGGTATCTGCAGCATTCAGTTTGCCACAAGAGATGCTCACAGTCTGTTTCTGAAGGAACAGCAACCGTGCCATTTGGTGATTTCACCCAGTACAGCGTGTAACTGCTCAGGCAGAGCCACTACGGCAGCCTGCCAAGCGATCCAGACAGCAACAACACGACAACTTCGTTCTCTTATTTCATTTCACGCTGACGTTGTCATCTTGTCTAGGCGTTGTGTACAGCAATGGGCTTGAAACCATGAACAACTTCAAATATCTGTATTTTCTGAGAACAGCTTCCTTCAGCAGTATCAAAACATGTCATTTGCTTTTTCTTCCTAAAGTAAAAATACTTGCTTCAGCTCTGTGCTGCATGGAGAATTTATTTCTTTGGAGTCCTGGCAGCTCTTCCTGCCTGTTATCTATGACCAGAAGTGAGCTGATGTATCAGTTTTTACAGGAAACCAAATCAGCAAATGTCACACAGGCAGCGAAGCAGGATATAGTAAACCATGCTCCATATAGACATCCCATGCTTCCTTTATGCTCCTAAAGCTGAGAGCCAAGTGGCAAACAGCAAACATAGGAATGGGAGGGAGAAAGCTGAAGGGCTTCATAAATCATAAAACCTGATTTCCCCTACAAACTAGCCAGTGCTAATGTAAGCAATCGAAGATGAACACCAAAGTGCTCAGGATGTTGCGTGCCATAGGAGTCAGAATACTGCCCAAGAAGACTGCCTGTATGTCCTTCATTTTTGTCCCTTTTAATAATTCTCCCAGGTGAGGTACTTCACTGCTGCCCCCAAAGCAGGAAACTTCAGTCAGTCTCTTGACATTACAGAACCTGCTGTAATTCTGATTTCACTCAGCCCTGTCTTGCTTCACATCTGTAAGACAGAGAGGTTACTTCTTACACAGACTTAGAGCACTGCTTGGTTTACAGACAACTGAGGGTTTCTACAGCTGAATCCTCTCTATTCCAAGCATGAGAGCACTAGAACCGAAGCTTCAACAATAAATATTCATTTATTTGCACAAAGTCTTTTTCCTTCACCTCTCATGATTGCATCACCCACCTCAAGTGCTGATTTGCCTTTTTCCTTCATTCTCTCCACTGCTCTTAAATCCTTGAGACCCTACCCCACATGCCATACCCAACTTGAGTGAAGCCAACACTTGACCAATTTGGCAGTGAATTTTTAAGAAAAGAGATTAAATCTGTTCAACATGGTCTCTTGCTTGTCACTGCTATTCCACAGCACAACCTTACCGAGAAAGACTGAATACTATATTCCATGTTTTACCACCGATACCTTTAACAGCTGCTCCTTCTGTTCTGCAAGACAAACAACTATTAAAGATAAAATAGCCAAAATACCTGCAGTGAGTTATGGATAACAAGTCTAGTTTAGCTGAGAAGCTCAGACAAAAGAAACATTTCTGAGTAATTATGATAGACCAGATCTGCAGTTAAGATCCATTTTACGGCACAACATCCTTTATAGATTTGCACTGGGAGTCACAATCAGTGAAAGAACAATCAGTGAAAGATCAATCCACCAAACAAATTCCTATCCATGCAAAGCAAATGCTAGAAGTGACATCTTTATCAACACCTGATTACAGCATCCTCTTATCAAAGAAACTAAAGATCCTCCCTTACCAACCTTCTCGAATGAAACACAAACTCTGCAGGCTTGCACTTCTGATACTGATCTTACACAGGATCCATTTTTAGTCTTAAAGTAAATTAACCCAAGACTAATGAACCTCAGTGGCCAAGCCCTTTCCTGGTTTTTTTCCAAGGAACAATTTAAGACTCTTTGCACCAATGAAAATAGAAAAAACAGGCGATCTTGGTATTTCAGTAAACTCAGTGCACATAGTGGGCTTAAATATTCTGTGAACATGTAGGCAGTGCTAGAGCTGTCCTGTAGGATCCCAGGGGTTAGGATGGAATCACGGATGAGATTTTTTGGCAGGCTTTGTTAACATTCGTAAGCTGACAGGATTTACCACTGTGGTACGTGCAGTCGGGCCACTGATAAAAACCAGCCTGGCGTAACGAACCAGGAGGTCACGTTCCTTATTAGGGCAGTGGAGCCTTCAAAAAAAGAAAGTTGTGTATGTAGTAGGTCAACACTATTTTCCTGACTGCTGCCTATATGCGAAATTGTATTGCGACTGTAACCGTACCAGTTTCGCTATTAGTAAGCATACAGAAAATTAACTCCACAGGTGTCCACCATGCAGCATCGAAGACCCTCTGGTCCCTCACTTCGGATGAGACAGTGTGCAGTGCTGCATTCAATCTGGAGCACCCTTTCAAAACAGTGATAGTCACGCCCCCAGTGTCATACCTTTGCATTTCAATAGGCCGGCATATGGAGATCCCCATGAGCAGAGTGTTTGGATCCAGATATCTTGGAACACATCTGGGGAATGTGTAGCACTTCACCCACTTTTTATCAAAAATATGAACTGAAAGTAGTTCTGATCACAGATCTGCTACTTCTTTGGTTACATCTCTGACACAAATGTCTTCCAGAAAAAAAGGAGGGAGGAGTTCCAAGATCATAAACTGAATACAGTCAGCACTGGCATTATGTAGGTAACAGAAGAGGCTGTAAGAGGCTAAATTGACATTGTCACACAAAATTCCAATAGATACAGGGGCGTTATTGCTGTCAAGACACTCCAATTCAGCACATGCTCAAACCTTTTAAGCAGCACAATTCCCATTGAACTTGGAAGAGGGGAAACTGCAAAGTGCCCATGAGTGTTCTGAAGCATTTCAGAAACCAACCGTAGTAAAGACAACAGCTTGAAACAAATCAAACCACCACAAACTGCAAACCGTCTTGCAGCAAATCTTCAACACTGAACCATAATTTCCAGAGACTGAGGAGAGCTCTGCATCACAACACTGGCTGCAGCCCAAAAGCCTTGCTAGGAATTGAGACCAGTAAAGTTGAGGTCTGTTAGGATAAAAATGAAAGGAAAATGCTAACATAGGAAGGAGTAGGAGGTAAGACAGAAAATAGGAGAAAAATGTCAAGATCACCATGTTTTTGTGTGCAACAGAGTAATTGATTTATTTGAAAAAGAGCCAATACAATTGGGAGTGGGAAAAGACTCACTTTTTCCACCTACTACTATAATAAATTAAGAAAGACAAAAAAGGGTTGGTGAAAGAGGCTTGTTAAATAGAGAATTTTGAAGACCAGGATGGGCACTCCCAACATGATTACATGATGTGCTGCATTGGGATGCATTTCTGACTCCATGTTTTATGGAACATGATTCTCTCTTAGCTGGGAGTTGCCCTATGTAAACTATATTAAAAAAAAAAAAAGTTCATTAAAATTACCCAAAGTAATAATTGAAAATATGAGGGAACATATTAACAACACGAATACCATGGTGAAAATACAACAACAGACTGGATTATGCTGAAGTGGAAACTCTTACAAGGTTTATTACAAATTCCACTTCTTAATACAGCCGGCTAATTAGGCAGACAGCCATTTGCTTCAGAATATTGCGTTCAGCACAGTACGACACTTTAAAAACATCAACTTCCAAAGAAAAGCATTTACTTTTAAACACTTAAATCTATTCTATTTGCTCTGCCTAAATGGTACAATTAAAATAATTAGTATAGCCTCCTCCCGAGTAAAGTATGAGAAAGACACGAAGAGCTGATTACAAGATTTTGGTTGTTATCTTTAGAACTGTTCCATAACAGAATATATTTCTAGCAGTTTATTTCCAAGGATGAGGCCAGGACATGTCAGAGCGAATAGTCCCAGCAGCAGTAACAGACAACTTCTCGGAATAGCTTAGAGTCTTCATCTACCTGTGTGGTAAAAATCGCAGTCATTCAGTAATGCTTAAAAAGTTCCCATTTCTAACAACTTGTAATTTCTGTGCTCACATCAATTCACTGTCAAATAAAGAAAATCCTTTTTCAAAGCCATCCAGAGTGTTCTGGAAGTACATCCCTATTTGTCACAGATTTAGAAACTTCTTTTTTCAGGAAGTTGCAGAAACAACCTGTGCTCTTGAAGGACATGTTTTCACTTTAGAAGATATAAATTAACACCCAAAACATCTAGTCACAAACTCTGATAAATGCAGAGTTGGAACAGCCAGCTCTTACAGCATTAACAGTAAACTGTCTCCTACACTCCCCTCCATCCATCCATCCAATGACATCCTCAGTGGTGACAAAGTTGAATTCAAAGAACGTACAAAGTCTCCAGCTGAGGCAAACAAGACTGCTGAAGCTGTGAAGCGCATGGTCTAGTTGGAAGGAAAGCTGAAATCATCTCTGGGGTTGTATAAGCATAATCAAGTCCTTAAAAGCTACACACAAGGTGTGGCAGGCCACTCGTGAAAGCTTATGGCAGACTTGCCACACAAACTGAAGTAATTGCCTTTCTGAGCCCTGTAATGGATAAAAATAGCAAATAGGATGCAACTCTCAGCTTAAAACAAAACTGTTCAGACCTTAACTTCGGTCCCCAAGAACAGAGGTGCTCTTGTCCTGGGTTGAAATCCAGCCAATTCCCTTGTGAAACTCTACCACCAATGAACAAAAAATAAAGCGAATCAGAAAGCGTTGACAAATAGGAAGCCAAATTGTAGCAGTTGTGACTGAACCCGTGATGAGGGCAAGAGAGACATTGTACAGTGCAGGACTGTCTGCATTTCAGAAAACAACTTAATGGCTCCACGAGACACCTGTAATATTGCGGAAGGACAATCTGCAAAGTAGAAATGTGCAAATACAGAAAAATATGTATATATAAAGTTAATTGAATTTATGAATTACTAACCATTGGTATTTGTGTGTGTGCTCACTGTAAGGATCAAGTACAAGAAAGCACGTGAAAGGAGAGAACCATTACGAAACACATACAGTATACAGAATTGAAAGAAAAAAATACACACACAAACAGAGGAGAGCTGGGATTTGGAGTCTTTGCATTGCTGCTGCTGAGCTACAGGATCCCACTGAACGCTGCTCAGCTCAGTGCCGTTTACAGCTATGCAATCGCTTGCTACCTACTGTCTGTCCTGAATGGACAAACCTGAGCAACAAGTCTGGTGTCAATTTGAGCCTCAGGGACAGAAAAACTTCAAGAGAGTCTAATTCTTGGATGAGGCAAAATTAGAGGCTGGTTTGAGCAATCAAGGCAAACGCTGAAGTGATCAGAGGGACTCTGTAGCCTAAGAAGGAACAGCTAACACTTACAGGAAGCCTTGATTATCCAGAAGAGAAGAAGCACTCAAGAGTAGAAAGCATGTCTGCGTTGAGCGAGAACAAGCTCACTCACATAAATTACTAATTTAAAAATTATCTACTTTAGAGTCAAGGGAGCAGGATTTTTAAAAATTACTAATGCTGAATCCTACTCGTGTGTCATTATCCACACAGTCCAACATAACATAAATCACGGTTCCATGGAAGCTGCAAGAAATTTGTTACAGAGGGAGATTGTGGATTCTGTTAAACATTCCTCACCGCACCAGGAGGAAGAAGAGCCTTCTGAACAAACACACCCCTAACAACAGTCCTTTAGGCAACCCCTATGGGTTACTCAGAAAAACACCTATTGGAATGTTTCCAGTCACACTGCAGTGAGGTGGCTGGGACCGACCCTGTGTTCTTACACAGTTCTGGAGAACCCTGACTCCTCGTCCTCAGCTGAGCTGAGACTTCCCTTTGTTTGTAGATAAAACACTGTATTTTTATGTAAATCATCATATTACCCATGTTATTTGCTGCAGGGTTGCTTAAACAAACTCTGCCACAAATCTTCAGCATCAGCTACAAGAGCATGGCACCAGAGGAACAAAGACGACGACTAATTTGGGGACATTTTCACAAGTCTAAAAGACATTAAAACCAAGGGATCTAAACGTTCACACTCCTTGGTGATGCACAGAAAACTGGGTCAGTCTGACACGCGAAAGAAATCACGTCTGCATAATCCACAAATACCTGAGGATGCATGAGTCAACAGGAGTGAGCCATTACAGCTGGCCAGAAATAGATTCCAGTGTGATTGCAGTAGCAGCCAGGGCAGATTTATTTGCTCATTAGTAATCCATGCTTAGAAGAGAGCTATAGAATGTACTCTATAAAATCAAGTGGACCAGGCATGGATACACTGAAGGGTTCCATTCCTTCATACATGTGCTTCCTGTAACCAAAAAGTGGTAAATACAGACACTGACCATCAAATAACTGAGCTTCTATTAGTGAACATTGTCACGCCGGTGCTGAGCTTTACCAACCACACAGTATATTCCTCAAAATAAACCAGGTAATTTAAATTTACAAATATTGCAAGAGATAAGTCTTTCCCCTGCAACAGCATAGCAGGAGATTTTGAAAAACAGCTCCAGTGCATCAAGGTCGCCAGGGGCAAAAGGGCATATGAAGTGGCCGCTGTGAAGAGAGGTTCCATAGCACCAGTTCATCCCAAGGTTAACTCACGATGGCTGGTTTGATCCCCCTGCACAGACTGCAGCTCACTTTACCTGCTGCCCAGATCCAGGGCAGCAGATCTCACAGTACGCTTTACATAGTACGGAACAATCTCCCAAACTCGATCTTCATCATCGTCATCTCAACAAAAACACACTTTCTGTCCGAAAGAGAGGGGCAGTAAAGCAAACGCGGTATGAATTCCCCCTCCCTGTTCCAAATCACAGACATCAACATGTTTCATTTCAACACAATCTGTAGGACTTAAGTCTGTCAAGTGAATCTATATTTTCTTGAAGCACCAAAACTGTCATATCGAATTAGCCCACATAATCACTTATCCTTATTCATATCACTTATCCATAGTCACTTATCATTTAATACTTATGTATTCAGCTCACATTTTTAGGAAGAGACCATAAGGAGAAGCCAAGGTGATAATCTGCTGCTCACTGCTCACCAGGTGACCGCAGATACTTAGATCGGGTTAAGCAAGACCCCTGGAAAGCCTAACGCTGTTTCAAGAACACAGCCTACATCTGCCAAGACCATCGGGTTTCAGCCGTTAGGGTATTTTAAGCAGTAACGTAGGTTCGTGAACCAGGCTTTAGCCTGATCTTCAGCTCATGTCACACAGATCAACCAACCAACGCTACTTCATGCTACTGCCATCAGAAATGGAATTAACTGTCAAATAGCTGTGTAAATTACCTGCCGAGCTGCCAGCAGCATTTCCTTAGTGATCTGTAAGCAATTATATATATTAGACTGTACAGACACTGTTTTCATTTGTTCCTTACCAGTCCTTTAAAATATTCATATTTCTTAACAAAAAAAGAAGACGACACGCAGCATATTTGAAATGAGATGTGTAATGTTACTTGGATTTTAGCTGAAGGAAGTCAACGACAGATGGAAAACTTCAAAAGTAAAAATACAATCTATGTGTAAGCACCATCCAAAAAAAAACCAAAACCAAAAAAAACCCACCACCAAACCAAACCCACCCAAAATCAACCCAGAACAGCAAAAACCCCACCTCCACCCCATCTGAAATCAGGAAATTTGAGCTAAGTACTTCTCACAGACATTGCCTGTTGCACCTCCAAGCCCGTCCCGCCAAGGAAGCCCCTCGCTGATTATCCTTCCGTGAAATTTATAAATTGACTTTGCAACGTAATGAACTAAATGCTCCAACTTTAATATTTTGCATTCATACCAAAAACAGTTAACAGTTTTTACAAATAGTGTTATTTACTAAAACAATTCTTGTACAACAGTGCCGTATATCTAAATATATACATATCCCAACATCAAAGGGAGCATCAAAACAAACCAACCAACCCCAAAATGCACTTCGCTACCGTGTTCACTTCATTAAAACCAAAGCAGACTGCAGCAGGCTTCTTCCCTTTTTCATGACAAAGACAAAAATCGTTTGGATTTCCAGAAGCACATGCAGGATAGAAGAACGCAAACTCTGCCCACCTGTTTGCCAAGGCAGCAGCATGAAAAGTGAACTTTAGATCTGCAATTTACAAAGTAGCAAATGGAATGTTTTTTTAAACACAAGCACCCTGACTGAAGAAACCAGGCTTCAAAAACATAGGTGTTTTTTTTACACATCCAAGCAAGAAGCTCAAACGTCAAGGCCTTCCCATGTTGTAGGGTGGGGCCGGACAGTATGCACGCGGAGGGTAATCACGGCAGCTGACAGGGAGTGTCTGCGGTGTGGAGTTGGTCAGCCTCACTAAGGCTGAATAAGAGAGTAAAAAATGATTCTGCCTGCTGTTAGCAATGGCAGGGTTTGCAGCAATGGAGGCTTTTGTCACTTTACCTTTTTCTTTTTCAAAAAATATCTGCTCCCGATTTTTAACTGGAAAAATTATGCTCCCTTACTCGTCAAAACAGACACATGCGTCTCCTCCAACAGAAGCTGCAGCTATGTAATTCCAAGTGCCACTGCAGCTGCTGTAATTAGAGATGTCCTTTCCCATTCTGCCTGTGAAACCCAGCAGACAAGGAACACGGTAAGACCTGCACATGTAAAGGCTGCACAGGTATCTTTGAAATATGAGTGAAAAATAAGGTAAGTGATGTTAGAGAAGATAACGAAATGTTGGAGAATGAGGTATTAAGCAGTTCTCCAGTGTATATCTGATGTTCCTGCCATCCAGATGAAATCAGAGAACTGTTTAGAACTGCAGCCTAAATTTGATCAGCAAAATATGTAGTGCTATTAGAAGCAATTTTATCTCCTTTGTTACATTTAGGCGTTTGCAATCTGGCAGAATACTCTGAGTTCTGGTTACTCAAATCCATTTCCGTTCCACCCCCCACTCAAAATTCATGAACAGTAACTGTAGAGGGAGGGCAATATGCTGCTCCACACCCCTTGAGAAGCATGCAGTAATTCCTGCATTCTGTTCGGTCTTACTGTTGCTTTACTGCTGTCTGTGTGTACCTTGGCCAGTGACATTAAATACTCCTCCACACAGGTACTGGACACTGAACAGAGATTGGGTAAACACGTTGCAACCGTTCCTGCAACCGCGCACTCTGGGACGTACTGCCACGGCACGGGTGCAGCACATTTCAACAGGCTGCCTCAGTGATTTTCCTGGGATGCTTCACAGTAAGCGTTAGCATCCTGCTTACGCCCGCAGAGATCGAGATGATACACATGGGTAAACAAGCTTTGTCTATAGAGGCGAAATGCACAGAAGGCACTTTCCAGAGTTTGCTCCAGTTCATGCTAACCAAGTCACCAAAATATCCCTTCTCAAGTTAATTAATGTTTTTGTATTCCTTGATGAAATGGTTAAATAGCAAAGGGTTATACAAAATATTTGAGAAAAACGTTTTAGCCTTTCACTGACAATTTACATGTAAAGAAACAAGACATTAAAAAATCAGGTTGGAACGTGAATAACATATCATTTCCAGGGATTCTTAAACTTTCAAACTGATTAATTTCCTGACTCTTTATCTGCTAAAAAGCTTTTCCATAGAGTAGCTGTACATGTACTTTCCCCCCCTCTCACCCATATTCAGTGTTAAGACAGAACATACGTGAACTTGGTCAACACGATGCATAAAAAAGGACTCTCAGAGAAAGTAACAGCAGAGGAGCCCCAGCAATGGCATCTCCAGGTTCATGATACTAAACCAGCAGAGAGGAGATGAACTGAAATATAATTCCTAAATTACCAGTTAGAGAGGATACAAGAAGATAAGCGAAGGAACTAGTGCAATGACAGCACCTACCAAGATAGGAGGGGGCATCACTTTGGAGTACCTGGTGTGTGGGACACAACCAAGCAAGAAGATGAAATAATCTTTTCTGCTAAATGAGAAAAAAATCAACATGAAGTAATACAGCTTCAAATTGAATTTAATTGGAAAACAGCTTCTGAAATGGAAAATGTAGGATGCAACAGAACTGCTATGACTCTGAACCTTGGGATCTCTAAGCATCTACTGCACCAACTGCGGATAAAGAAAACCGATTCTAACACAACTAAAATTCACAATCTGCTACTGGAGATTCCTCAGAGCAGTGACTAACATCGGCATGATGGAAAACAGCCAGTGTCCATCTTTTTTCCACAACTTCTGGTGTACTGAATTTATCAGGGCATTGCATTTTAAAAAGTGGGGTTTGGTCATGATGAACACAAAATAAAAGTTGATTTTGACTTTCTTAAATATGGATGAATGCCCAAAATAAGTAAGTGGGAATGCAAAAAAACTAAGATACACATAATTCTTCACTGTTTAAAGGAGAAAGCAGGAACAAGCGTTTCAGTGAGTTAAGGAAAGAAAACATCAAAAATTTTAAAAACAAAGACAATTTTGTAACAAAAGGTATTTTTGTTGAGTCATTTCTATCCAGAGATTCCACAGGCCCGTACTAAGGAACACGTGAAACCTAAGAACACAGTCAGTGTCAGCTGGACTATTTCGATGCTTCAAGCTCCACCTCGAATCAGGGCCTAAGAACTATGGAGTCAAAAGTTATTTGCACTTTTGTATAGAAATGACACTGCTTTACACAGTGTTCTCTGTATCTTTAGGTACCTTAGTCCAAAATGAGAGAAACAATCTAGAAAGGGCATGTGGTATCATTTAAAGAAAATCACCTCTTCAATCTATTAAACATAATCTATGACACAGTATCTTGGATTACTTTTCTTTCAGTATTTCCTTTCAAATTGCAGAGGCTTTTGTGATGACACCTAGTACTGAAATAATGACAGTTTGCTTAAGAACTCTGGAGAAAAGAAAACCATGAAAATACCAGTATCAAAACAGCCCGCTGGCAAGAACATCCCCAACTGGAGCACGTCAGCTATGGGCACGCTCTGCAACCACCCCAGTTAGAAGTTATGCACTGTAGTCATCTGAAAGCATTAACAGGCAAAATAGCAGTGTCTACAACACCTAAACAAAGTCATGTTACGTAACTGAACAGGTGCAGCAGCGTGTGGGATAACTGAGGTCAGCTTACAGTACAATGTACAACTGCAACATTTAATTACAGAAGCACCACACTAAAATATAATACACAAAAGCAAACTGTTTCTGACATACACATAACAAGACTGAAAACACAGATCCGATGTTGAAGCCATCTAGTATTGCTCTAATTTGAATTAGAGTCACTGGAAAAGGTAAGAGGAAACCAGGATGCATTAACAGACTGAATACAAATGCAAAGTAACAACAGTCTTTTTATAAGAAACTCTGATCAGGCATATCTCAAATGCTGCCTGCCATTACCATGGTCCTTGTGCAGCACCTCAGCTGAGCAGAAAGTACCATGCCTTAAAGAGCCACCTGGCTAAGTCACTGAGAAATGCAAGGGTTTAAAAAAAGACTAAAGCACATCACTGCAGAAAAGAATCCAAAGTAACCTGAAAGGGAATGAAAATCAGATGCCTCAAACTATTCACACTACAGAAGGGCTAATAAACTCAAATGGTACAACTCGAAATGGAAACAGATGTTTAAGGCAGAAGTGTTTGTGTAAGAACAGTAAACAGAACAAATTGCTAAGCAAGGCCACAAGAGATAAAATAAAGCCCTGAAGGTTTGTTCAGCAAAGTGATTTAAATGTCCATAACTCTCCATGTTCTCATTAAAAAGACTTGAATAAAGTAGTGTTACTCATGTTCTGTGTTCCAGTTTAAATCGCCATCATTTCCCCTCCAACTCAAATCCCCTGTCTTTGGTGTAATCTCTACCAACAGACACAGAATACAGTTCTGGTTCTCACTGTAAAAAACAACTTGGAAAAAATAAATTACATGCTTCTCATGATAAAATCAAGATCCTGATCTGTTGCATGGTCCCATGATATGTTTAGCAGCCTCTGAATAGTAGTTTTAAGTTATTAATTATATCTGAAGCAGAATCATAATTTGCTGTTATCCCCCCAAATCACTTACTAGTTAACTAGTTTACTTTGGTAGATAAGCCATCTAATAGTCATGACACACTTGTGTTCAGTTCAAGAAGTAATGAAACCTAGACTCAGATAAGTTTGTAAATTCATATATAGACCGTAGCTTGTAAGTGTAACCATGATATGCAGAATTACCGCTTTTCCTGCACTGGAAGAAGCCATCGCATCTGTCATAAAACTAGACAAAACTATGAAACATGGTTGTCAGTTCATGATTAAAATAAAATAGTAAAGTAAATTAATTTTTAAACACTGTGTTAAATATATTCACATGATCACCATAGCTATACGAAATGGCCACTACTGCAATCACACACTATATGTACATAACATATATGCCACAACAGTTTGCAAGTGTTGAGCTTTCACAGACTAGCCAATTCTACCAGACATAAATAATCTTGTACCAATTTTTAGGCATTTTAAAAGGAATTAAATGTCCTAAATATATCTGTTCCTCTGCAAAATTAAAAAAAAAAAATCCTAAAAAGTCAGTGCAAATTGAACTTGTTCACCAAGATAGATTCTTATTAAGCTGAGGATAAACCAAGTTTAAGATATTAAAGTAAGAAACTCATAGAACTGCCAACTGCCTTTAGCAGAGGTTAAAGAAGATTAGGAATCACAAGTCCTGGATCCTATAGCAGAGCCTTCTGTGAGTAACTATGCTGTGGTTGTTGAGGTGGCGGAGGCTGTGGTTGTTGTGGAGGTGCTTGTTGACTGCCTGCTGCCTGTGGCAGTGGCGTAGATGCTAAGTTATAGTTTGGCACCTGCGACATACTAGTTCCAGCATTCTGATAAGCAGCAACATCAACAGCGGCAGGTGGTGGACTATACACTGAAGCCTGGTTAGAGTAAGTATTTCCAGCAACAGAGCCAACCATTGCACTGAAAAAAAAGGAAAACGTAAAGTTGAATTAACAAATAACTTATCGACAGAACAGCAACACTTCATTGCTTCTTCACCTGTGGTATATATGCACACAAACACCTCCTAACGCTGGACACCTTGCATATTTAAAACCAGAGCCAGTGAGTGTTGCAATTAAAACTCAGACACACTCCTCAGATTTAGACACACTTAACACACCTCCCATGGATTTAAAACCAGACTGTGAATCTGTACTTCACTTATTATAATGTGCAAAGTGGAACCCCATCTATCTTCCATTCTGCTCATGAAAAAAAAAACCCCACACAAAAAAAACCCAAAACACAAACCTAAACCCAACCAACCGTTTTAAACAGCAAAACAAGTCAGGTAAGGAATGCAGAAACTCACTTTATCAACAGATGTCTAACCACCCTAAAAAGTAACTTTGGGGGACAGAGACTAACAAATACTTAAATAACTCCAGACGGATGTCTCTCCCAACTTTATAAAGTAAGATTACTTTATACACAGAGTAAAAAAAACCCCAAAACAAAAAACACACTAATCTTTTCCTAAGGTCAATTCAAAACTTTTTCACAATACAGGTAGCTTAGCCAAAGCTAAGCATCTTTGGACATCCACCCAGAATAGGAAGCTGTATAAGCTTTAGTACGTATTCATAGCCCATTCCATTATAATCCAAAATGAGCAGAATTCTCCCCATGCTTCCACAACAGCATATTTGAAAAACAGAACAATACAATATATATTATCTCAGAAATTACAAAAGCCAACCAGAGCAGCAGATAATCATCATTAAATGTGTGTTAAGTTATTTAAAAAAACCGCAAAGCCCAACACCATCAGTCATGACTCTAGGATTTTCTCTAACTCTTATTTTACATAAAAGAAATATATACATATATAAGAAATATTTTTTTTCTTATAGAAAAAAATGTAAAAGCAACAGAAAAGTTTGAAGCTTGCCAAGAATATTTACCAAATGCATGACACCAATAAAAAGCATACTGGAAATAATTGCACTGAAGTATCTTTCAGCTCTGTTTACAATTACACTTCTGTAAGAAGAGAATATCAAATATTATCTGTATTCCTTTATGTTTTAAATTATTTTAAACTTGAAAATCTTTAAATTTACTTTGTGTAAGACGCCTGTGCAGGCTGACCAGGCAGTACTGAGCTGGCAGATGGAGTAACTGTGCCTTGGCTGAGGGAAGGGAGCTGTTCAGGAGGAAGATTGTAGCCTTGAATATGGCCCATCTGTGCACTCCCTGCCACCAAATACGCATTACTCTGAGCTTGCCCCGGATAAACCTAGGAAGTTAAATAAAGGAACATTAAAAATAACATACAAGAAAATGTGGTATTTAATATCAGTGTAGAGCATGAAGACAGCCTCTCAAACCTCTTATTACAGATGTTCCAATAAAAAACAACCAGTTGCTTTCTATTAAGTGCTGCAGTATGAAAAAATGACCAGATTTTCCAAGGACACTATTTGCATTCCCAACCTCATGCTCCAGTACCAAAAAGGTCAAATAGTTTACTGGAAAACTTGTATTCCAAGTTTTATTTTAATGACTATTACTCATTCTAACTGACAGCTTCTACTCCTGAATGAAAATACCATAGGATTTAAATCATGTAACAAGTAGCAGTCCAAAGCAGAATACTTTTTGATGCCAAGATATCTTTCACTTAGTAGAATCATCAAAAGGGAAAGTAAAAAATTTATTATTTTTGTGTCATTAGTTAACCTATCACTTCATGTAACTGTTGAGACTGCCATTGTAAAATTGTTTGAGCAGGGCAGAAGGGAAAAAGTGTTCTTAAGAAAGCCTCAGTTGAAAATAAGGAGGTATTTTACAACTAAGAGAAAAGCTTGCTAGTAGATGCATCAAATGTATTCTAGATCAAGACCAAATTTCTAAACCCTATGCTTTAGTTCAATCATGAATTAATTTCTTCTAGTAATTTGTGTTAAGCCAACTATCAGGTCCCACGCACAACACTTAGGATTTACAGCCTTTCTATCTTAAGATCCGTGAATCTCAGATGACATTCACAGAAGACATCAATATTGCAAAAGCATTTTAGAAGGTAGAAAAGGCACAGGACCTCCTAACTTTTCAGAACTTTATACTGGCTCATCTTCACCCTAAAATCCAGTTTTTCCCTTTAAGAATCCCCAGAAACATGCACTGTTATGAATCATTAAAAATATTTAATAGGGTCACGACGTGACTGCTTATCACGTACAAATGGAAGACAATGTTCCTCTTAATGACACTGCAAAAACATACATCCTCTTCTTTAAAAGTCACTGAAAGAAAGTACATATTTGTAGGAAGCTAAAAGAACTAAATCTATATCAATGTCTCTACAACACTGTGTAGGTATTAATAAGCTGGCTTGAATTTTTTTTTTAGTCACTCAAAAAGCAAGTACATTATTGAAAGTACAGTTTGAAATGTTACATATTCCTATAAACAAGAAAAGAATACAGCAAGTGTGCATTAGACTATAGCATCAACCATTTAAATCTTTAAAAGACCTTTAAAACATACTGCAGTATATGAATAAGCCACAAGACCTACTCAGAGAGAACAGTCAATCACAAGTAAATGCTGCTATGGAAGAATTACAATTTTTAACTTCTATAATTTAAATGTTAAATGCTCTCTGCTGGTATTTCAATAAAAAAGAAACTCAAAGAAGAGATTGATTTTGGGGCAGAGAGGACATCATCTTAACCAGAAACTGTACTGCTTTGGTTCTTTACTTTATTTGATTCACTATGCAAAGCCCTGGCAGCTTTTATTTTTAGTTTTATGTGCGACTCAAAGCACAATATGGGCTTTTTCCTTAACCAGAAAGAACTGAATAGGAAGGAACTAAAAGTGTTAGGACCTGCAAAGGGAGAATATCCACAGCTTGCAGCTGAAAAACAATTTTTTTTTTTTTTTTTTTTTTTAATACTATGTTCAGAGAAAACACTGCTCTTTCATTTGAGATTCTCCCTGAGGGGACCAAGATGATTTTAACCGGGCATTAAGGTAACAAGATCAAAAAAAGAGGTTTCCAACTCAGGATGAAATGGGTGGGAACAGAGGGGCAGAAATAGGAAATAAATTATTCCTTGCAATCAGCATGCTCCACCACACTTTATACATCAGCCTATATTTATTTTAGTAATTTAGAGAAGTATACTGTAAAGAAAATATTTGAGCAAGTTTTGTAAAAAAGTTAGCTCATGTGAAAGACTGCTTATCACTAATAATTTATATGAAACCAATAATAGGTCAGTATGTACTCAGTAATTGATGGCTGTTAAAGGTTACATACGTACCTGTGAGCCAGAAACACCAGATGACTGCATATAATACTGTTGGTTTTGTAGTTTTGCATACATGGAATACATGGGGTCTTCATTCATCAGTTTGTTATACAAGGAAAGAGCCTCCATGGCTTTAACATTGAGCTCTGAAAGTTCTGAATGTTTCCTAGAAAATATATTTTACTGCTTATTCTACAATTTAGGTAAAGTTCAGTACAGAACAGACAATTTGTGAGGAGTGATGAGCACCATATTCTTACTGCCCGTGAAGTGATGCCTGACAAGCACCAGAATGACAAATGGCACAGTGCTATAAAATACTGTGTGATTGGGGAAAATACTACTACTGACACCCTTCAGACCTCCCCCCAGATGAAGAGCTACTAATAAATACATCTATTTTCTTTGCCAGTATTCACAAAATTAAGGTATCATTAAGTAACAACACGGGTATTTTTAAGAATGAAATCTCAATTTCAGTCAAAACATTTGACTTTTTTTACCTGTCTATATCTTCCAACTTTTCGTCTATGAGAGGTCCCATCTGGTGGCACATTGCTGGAATAGAAAAACATTAAAATGTATCACAGTAATATAGATTTCCATACCGCAAGTCAGAAAGCAGCTTTAAAAAAAATGATCAGAGAAATGTGTAGATGCTGGTCCAAAACGGTTTTTTCATCATTACTATAATCCATATGCCAAAAACATGATAGTTACAGAGGCAGTGTCATGGACAATTTAAGAATGAGATCCAGCTGAAGTTCTCCGTAGTGGTACAGTTCACAAAGTATATTTTTAGAAGAAAATAAAAATACAGAAAAAACAAAACACATTTAACATCCCAGGAGCGTAAAGTTGAAGCTATTTTGCATAACAAGGTTCAGGTGTATCTGAAAGGTGATCCCTGCTTCAAGGAAGAAGATTTGGCACTGCAATCTAGATCATGTGCTCAACTGACATTACTGCAAAAAGACTTTCTATGAAAACAACGAAAGGGAAAACAGGTTGCAACCATTCACATCATCTGCATGTCAAAGGCACTGTAAGTACACTGCTATCTCACTAGGATCCTAATTGGGGAAGGGGGCTTTGTCAAACCGCTAACATGTGCAAAAACCAACTCTAGAACTTAACAGGTGTAGAATGGAAAAGCATTTAAAAAAACCAAAAAATACACCCCCTGCCAACTTTCAGCAGAAGGGCACGGGGGTTCATGTAACTGCCAAGGAAACCACACTTAACTAACAGAAAGATGGAGTTTAACAAATGTAAACTAAACAGACAAGGAACGGAAAGGGGAAACTACAGTCTAACTCTAATCCAGAATGCAAAATATGCCCACTTATCCAAGAGATGAACTATTTACTCATCAAGAGATGTATTCGATCCCAAGAGTCACTCAATATTCAAAGTGAGAGATGAGAAAAAAAAAAGATTCAGGCATCAAAGATGACCTAAATGCATTATAAGCAGCTCTGAACACTGTCTACATTCCCAGTTTTCCCAAATTAGAGATGCAGAAGCTTCTGAAAGCCTCCGGGCTGTAACAGGTTAAAGGGTATCACCGATGGGTTCCTTGAAGGCAACTGCAGGTCAAAGAGGAGTGGTATCAAAGGCACCCACCTGCTCCCTTGAATCTGGGATCACTCTGGCAGGAACTCCAGGAGAAGATGTAAAACCTGGTGTAAGTTCTGCCTGTTTTTACACATAACACAAAGCGTGGTAAAAGGCAGGACAGGGATTGCTTAGGTGTCTGTAGGCTAACACGGTAACTGCGCTGCTGCCCCCCACCTAGGCTCCTGAAAGCGCTGGGGTGAGCTCTCCAATTTAAAGACATTTGTGACCAGACACCTGGCTGACAAAAGAAAATGAAGTGGGTTTTTTTGTCAGATGTCGATCAGCACCTGTCACCATGAGTAGGAACCCAAGATCCAACGCACATCCGTAACAAAATTCCCAGCATCTATGCTAAAAGAGGTAGCTACCCAAGGCCTACATGAGTGCAGAACAAGTACAGCCTTGAAGATGGCATTGTAGAACCCTATGTCCTATCTCAATCATCAACTTAAGCCTATGTTCTGTCTCCTAATGAGGAAGTTTATTTTCTTCTCCAAAGTCCCCTTCAAAAATTTTCGCTGCATCTATCAACCCAGATAGAATGGTCTGTAATGCCTGTTTGAAGAGGCAGTCTGAGTAATTTGAGTCTAAAGGACTAGTCTGATTTGTAGCACTCTAAGGTATTTGCTAACGTTGAAGTCCTACAGAAGTACATATGCAAGTGAAAAGCGTGCGATACCAACAGGTCTATTCTAAGCCTCAGTAGTATTTCTGCTTCCTCTCATAGAATCTTCCCCACATTCCTTTTGCAACTCATGCTGTGCCACTCCATGGGGAAAAAAAAAAAACTGACGAATAAGACTGAATTAAGTGTTTCTGGGTTTTGAAAAGGAAAAGAAGATGGAATATAAATTTCCTTGAGAGTGGAGCAGGCTTGTTTTAAGTTAAAATTTTGCACTTCGGTCTCTTCAATGTGGGAAATGAGAAGTGAGAAGATAATTACAGCTGAGACGCCGTTCTCAGGCCTGCTTGTGGTATGCACATGAAGCTGAAGTGGCTTCAGCTTGGTTTCAATTTGTTTTGATATAGGTCATTACTAGAGAGGAAAACAACCACCAAAAAAGACAAAACAAACTCACCAAAAAATCCAAACAACAGCAACACACACAAAAAAAAAAAAGACGCCCCCAGGAGATGATCTTACCCTCAAGATGAAGCAATTCCGGGAGGTCCGGCTGGTCATCAGATGGATCCGCACTCTGCAACATCTGCAAGAGTTGATCCATTTTATCCTAGAACACAGATTGTGGAATTAGTGCATATGTGGGGGGCAAATTAACACTTTCAAGACAGTAAATTTAAGCAGCTATTTAAAACAGCCATTTGGATCTCTTGGGACTTGAAAATCATCTGGACTAACTTAAGAACATACAACTCATACATGCTACTTTACAGGAATGAAGATGCCTGAACAAAAAAAAGCCAAATGGTAAGAATTATCAGCAGTAACAAGTGGAATGTGCAGAATGCCCCTTTATTCCTGCAAGTCCTTCTAAACAGTGTTTTCTGAGCAGTTTGGGTTTTTCCATTCTTGTTATTACACATGCAATACTACCCCCTAGTGGGATTAGTGCAAATGTTGTGACAGAGTAAGTTGAGAGAGTACCTGAAAAAGAAACAGGTACTTTGAACAAAATTCACTGAAAAACTATCCCGCATTTTCAAGGTGTAAGAGGCCTGTCAGCACTATGTTATCACTAATATTTACAAAAGGGGTTTTTTAAGATGATGTTTATAGGGGTTACACAGCTGAGTAACGGGTTAAGTGCAACCCCTTTATAAGAACACAAAAGGGTGGAAAATTTAACAGGCATAAACTTTGAAAACTGCATCTTGGAGTGAACTATATTGCTTAAGCAAACATTGTATGTAAATGATTAAAAACGACTTCTCAGCCGAGTGCTATCAAATAAATAGCCTTTAACGGGTCAGTTATGTAGGTTGGATCAAAGCGGAAACTAAAACCATGTTTTTTCTTCCTTAGCCCTGGAAAAGCAGGAAGACGACAAATGGACTACTTCCTTAAAAATGATACTATGATGATTTTAAAAACTAAACAAGACACTAAAACATAAACTAATGCCGAATAGCAGAACACAAAAGCTGGAAGGCACCTCAAGGCAGGCCTGAGATAAGCTAGTTCAGCAGATTACACACTAATATATATCACTTGGGAGGAAGAGTATTGGAGGCAGGACTTAAACAGGTCTTTAGGAAGGCAGTAACTGATTTTTCATTTCAAAACATGACAGAATCCTAGTTGAGAAAGAAATGGAAGGTCATGGGAGAGAAAGAAAAAATTCTGAAGAGAACAGCTTTACACCCCCGGGAGAGGGAAAAAAAAAAAAAAAAAAGGGCAGGGAAAACCACCCTTGGCTGAAAGTTCCTGGGAACCTTGCAGAATCACTGCAGTGAGATTTGCACAATCTCACTGAGTATTACTTACAGAGCAACACAAAGCTCACAGTTCACAGAGAAGGAGAGAGATCTTCCACACTGGGCGAGGACAGTGGTGGTTATACTGGAAATAAATCTAAGCCAGCCTTCAAGGGTATCTCTGAGCTATCCTGAAGTGCTTAAAACTTGAAAGCAAATGTGTCACTCTAATAAAGCTTCCAGTCTGGAGGTGAACAGCTGCACAATCCTGAAGTAGGCCTCTAAATAGAATGCAGTTTCCAAATTCAGTTTCAGAAATTCCCAAGAACTTCAAGACACAGGAAAAAAATTAGAATACTGCAGATAGTTTTTTCTTTTTTAATTAAATCAACTTGCCCTTCACATTCTCTTTTGATGACATCCTCCTGACATTTCAAATTGGTTTTGAGGTACAGGATGAAAGCGTTAAACAATATTGAAATGTACCAGCAGTTGAAAATCAGT
The DNA here is from genome assembly GCF_000690775.1 of Eurypyga helias. NCBI lineage: Eukaryota > Metazoa > Chordata > Aves > Eurypygiformes > Eurypygidae > Eurypyga > Eurypyga helias. The sequence continues at coordinate 21,128 of NW_010257960.1, forward strand.
ACTTGTATCATGCTTACTTCATCAATATAAACGGGTTCAGGCTCTGGTTCTATTGTCTCTACTTGAACTTCATCACTGAATTGTACTGTTTTCTTCTCAGTTTTCACTGCAAGATAAACAGAGTCATTTTATTTTATAAAATAAAAAGAAACAAAACAATGACATGTTATACAGCTAACATGTTGCCCAAGTTCTCTGCACTTGAAACATCTACTGTTAAAGTTTAAAAAAAAAAAAAAACTGTTTTGTTGACTTTTCAAGGCCAAAAACATCTCCTCAGACTTAAACAACTGCCTAAAAATACATCAGATCACACAAGGTCAGCAGAAACATGTTTTAGGAAGTAAATGTCTTTATCGCAGATTACTCGCACGTAACATACTTATTAATAAGTTGCCAGAAAACGACTAAGATAGCATGATCGGAAGAAAAAAAAAGGGCTAATGAGTCAGATTTAAGAGAAAACTGGTAAAATCATCTATGACAAACTGGAGCCTTCTTTCCTCCTGAGCAATGTATAGAATCAAAAGTTCTCAAATTTTGGTATTCCTTCTTTATCAAACTACCTGCAAAAGCATCTCATGCCTCTGTAGTGGAGGCCACAACACAAAAGCTGCCAAATACTACTCGTATCAGTTAGTCTTAACATAGAACAGACGAGTCCTACAGCATGTAGTTCTGATGACCTGCTCTACCTTTGGCACATTCACACTGAGATCATAGGAGATTCATCTTGCAAACAGATTTACAGCAATCAGTTCTAGCATCTTAAAACCTTGTCTAATATTTAATATTTTAAAAAATATTTAGAGTAGGTTAGACTGATGTAAATAGATACAAGATAACCAGTAAGCAGAAAAAAAAAAATCCTTCCATTGTGTACACATACAAACCCACAGTACATAAGTTTCTTGAACTGTCTGACTAGTGGCAGTCTGGCCAGCGGCCTTCAGTTGTTCCTTCATTAGGTCCGTGCCATTGCAACCAGGCAAAAAGGCAGTTTGGAAAAAAACTGTTGTCGCCTACACTTATCTAGGAGTCAGTGGTGGTATTAAGTGAGTCTCAAGGAAGCTACTGACAAAGTCAGCAGTGGACAGCATCATGTGTTTCAGCAGATGCCATCTCGAGCGACCTTGCTCTGATACACAGAGATAGGGCTGTTGTTTCCGAGAGCACAGCCACGGCTCCTCAGTTTTACTTCAAGTATCACATGAACTTGCAACTTACCTCTATCATAAGG
>NW_010257960.1:22408-30534 GCF_000690775.1 Eurypyga helias
CAAGGCTTAAAATATATACATAAATGCAGTGTTACTTACTCATTTCTGGCTCAGCAGAAAGATCGGCTGTTACAAAATTAGATGGAAATAATCCTATACCCTGATGGGTTTCCCCTTTCCACCAATTTGGATCGCTAAAGTTAAAAAAAATAAAAACCGCCATACATTACAAAATCCATACTCACATGGAATTTTCCTAAAATGGCTTAAAATATATACATAAATGCAGTGTTACTTACTCATTTCTGGCTCAGCAGAAAGATCGGCTGTTACAAAATTAGATGGAAATAATCCTATACCCTGATGGGTTTCCCCTTTCCACCAATTTGGATCGCTAAAGTTAAAAAAAATAAAAACCGCCATACATTACAAAATCCATACTCACATGGAATTTTCCTAAAATGCCTTGTACAGTGCCATTCTATATTACTTGTACATAAATAAGATTTGTATGTTGTAAATATTTTTACGCAATTACATTTCTATGTAAAATTCTAGGAGATAACTAAATAAGGTATTTAAAATAATAAATTTATTTTATTGCAACTGTATTCCAATGTACATTTATGCACAGAAGATACAATTATTCTCAATTGACTTTTACAGTCCAGTATACTTCTAGTAGGCATTCCATATAAATTACCTGTCATCAAGGATAGTTATAAGTTCTCCAGCTTTAAAAGTTAATTCGTTGTCTTCAGCAGCCTCAAAATCATAGATTGCACGAACCTTTCGGCCTTCGTGTTTGTGATTTGTTAAAAGGCTTGAGGTGCTCGGATACAAACTGGAAAGTGTTGTTTGCTGTTGCCTTTGTTCTTTTAGTGAGAGTTCAATAGCTACAAAAGAAGAGTTACTCAGGTGAAACCTCCTGATAAAAATGGGTTGAATGATATGAAAATTTAACTCTGAAAACTTTTAGTATAATTCCGTCCCTGCTGCATCATAATGAACTTCTGCCGTTCACTTCGAAATAATGGTAAAACCCACAAAGATGTTTTCCAACTAGACAGCACAATTCTGCCCATAGATTTACTGAGGCTTCCAACATGGGCAGGATGAATAGACAGCACTTAAAGACAAATGGGATAACCCAGTGAAGTCATCCACTTTTTATTATTATATTACTGTTATTATCTTGAACTGATGTAATGTATTTACATTCTTACTAACATATACATGACATTCAACTTTTCTAGACTGCTTGAAAAATTAAAAGATACAGCTGTTCAGGTGCAACAGTAACTCAAAAGAAATCATCCTAGTTTTGTTTACTGGGACTGCAATGAGACACGTATGATTGCAACAATCAAAGCCTTAATGTATACTACAGAAGCATTATTCAAAGATTAAAAGTTTAAAGTAATACCAAGTTACACCTAAAATACCGGATTCAACTTTCCATACAACTTCCAGGATAATCCTTATTTTCTTGTTCCATCAAATGTTTAAATTGCAAACAAATTCGCTGCACTTGCCCCAGGAAGAGAGAAAATGCAAGTGCAGAACTTGTATCAAGCATTTCCATAGTGGAGCATGTCCTCAACATGAGATTTTGCATAATTTTTACTGTGTTGTTCCAGTTTGGCAACAGAAAAAAAGTAAAAACCAGAAGCTTTTAATGTATTTTCAATCTTTAATCCTCCACCAAAAGAAAGGAATAGAAATCATAACTACAATCCATAAATACACTATTCACACAGAGGAAGGAAGCAAAACATTTGTCCCTGCTTTATTTGATATTTACTAATATATTCATCAGGTCAGCAAGTAAGTGAACTCACCTTTAGCTAAATCCTCCTCTTCCTTTTTGTTGGCTACTGTACCAGGATCTTTGGCAACTAGAGCTGGACTTGCTTTTGCCTGTTCAGCAGCCTAGCCAGAAGTGAAAGATGTCAAAATGAATTCAGCAATAAGAAATTACAATATATTAAGTTCACCGTTTTGATTTGTATTCATCTGCAGTATAAAAATCTGAAGTAAATCAGAGCATCTCATGCCCCAAAGGAATGTTTTATTAAGAAATGACAAAATAGAACTCAACTAAAAACTGTAAAATACAGAACTGAAGAGAAAAAAAATTTGTGACACCCTTTAAGAACAACCTCAAAATTTAATATACCTGTGAACCTATAGCTGGGAAAGTAACTCCTTGCTCCTTAAGATTTTTTATCATAGCAGATATTAAACTAAGCTGTGGGTCATTCTTGAATTCATCAGTCCATTCCACCATAAGGGCTTTCAGCTTTTCACAAACTTTTGGATGACCCTGCAAGCACAGTAGAAACTAGTTAAATACTGTAGGAACCTGTTCTTAATTCCTTCATTTTAAATAATTTCCTGTTACTGTGAATATAAACTATATAGACACTTTATTTTGAGGACAAGTGTATCACTAGGGGATATCTTTATCAGAAAGGAGCACACCAGCACTGTTTGTACTAGTACAATACGTACTAGTCCCAAAACAGAGTAAACCAAGGTTAAATAAAAGCCCTGCATTATCAATGTTTTGCCACATCTGTATTTAATGTTTCATGGCTATTATGTAACATAAAAATTAATTTTTATATTAATGAATTAACACACCATACCCCACCTCCCCTGAACAGGGTACCTAACTAACTGAGGTGCGAAGTGGCATTCCAGAAGCTCTCTCTCAGTCTTCCCAGTAATCTTGCATCTTTTCCCCCACCACCAAATTTGCAGTCTTCCAAAAGTAGATTCCATTCCACTTCCAGATTACCCCAATTCTCCGATTTCGCTTTGCTATGAATTGTATAAATCAATGCAATACATTACCTTATTCAACACATTGCTTACTTCACTGGCAAAATCTCTTGAACAGACTTCTAAATGAAAGATTTTACCACAGTTTGAGACACATGCTCCTAGAAGCTAAAGAAAGAAAGATTACAACTCAGAGAGGATTTTATGCAATGTAACTTTTCAGGAATGAAAAGCGCTACATTAAAAAGAACCTACTGTTAATGCTTGCATAGCAACGTGGGGATCTTTATGGTTCACTCGCTTCATAATAGAACGGAGACAGTCCTTAGGCCTAAAAACACAAGACATGTAAAAATATGCAATGGAATGAACATTTCCTATTGCTCACAGGACAACACCCACGGACAACAAGCTCTTCCAACCACAATCAGTAAATTATTTAGTAGCTTCTGAGTGCAACATTACAAACTATAAATTAACACCGTTATCAGCTGTAGCCATTTCTATGGGTAAGACTGCTAGCTTCCCATTATCAAAACCTCTCAGTAAGTTACATTATGTTTTCTAGTTAGTGAGAATTACTGTAAATACTCCAAAAACACATAAACCCCTTACAATTAGAGAACTGTAATTCTCTGTAGGCCATGCATCTACTCCTGTGTAGTCTGCATACCTACCTAAGAACATTTGCTTACACACTGGTTACCAACACCCTTTTGCTACTTCTTTAGAATTACCACCACCACCTTCCTCAGAGTCTCTCTTAATCTACAGAATAACATCTATAAAAAGATACTCAATAACCAACAAGTGCTAAAAAAAAAAATGTTAGACATTCTACATCAAAGTTTCAAAACAATTCAGTAGAGAATTCAAGTGTTACCAATGTTGTGGTAGGCAGAAATAATGTGAAAAGGAAATTTAAGAAAGAATTTGAATGGGAGTTTCAGACCCAGTTTAGCACATTAGAATCTGTGTGACACTCATTTTTTTCTGTCTTTAAAGGTGGTGGAAGGCAGAGCAAGAATGGGGTAGGAATTAGCAGGGGCGCACAAGCACTACCTGCTGAATAGCCCTGAAAAGATAACTCTGAAAGAGGGTAAGAAGGAAAAGAGAAAGTAAATTTAAACTAAGAGATTTTATGCATTCCTGGAGTATTTATAGTAATTTTTCTTCAGAAGCAAAAATTATTTTACTCTTGAACTGATATCCAATAATTAACATGAAACGTAGGTGTAAGTTACACCATTGCTTGGCTATACTATATCTGGCAGAGTTTACATTTTACAGAAATGTCCACTTCACATTTAGTAGTACTAATTATAGAAAATGCTGCCACACAGCACGACTACGTATCACTCAGTGTACACCTCTGAATAACCAACTGCTACAAATGAAGGCTGTAAGGCAAGAACTGCCTGTTATCTATTAATTATCTAAGACATCTCATATGTTCACTTTCCTTGAGAAAGAATACATGCTAAAGTTTTCTGAAATAAATGCTTTTTTTAAACCATTTATTTATGAATAGGACTATCAATGTGATATGAGCACAAACAAAAAAGTACATGTCCACTAATTGTTAAGCCAGTATCTGTAACGGTAGGATGCAGGATCAAGAGCTGAGCAGTTCAGGAATAGGACCATTAGCCTGATTTTTTTTTTTATTAAGGAATCCAAAGTCTCATTAAAACGTAATAAAGTAACAAGGAAACATCAAAACCAAATGATCTTCCACGTGTCAAGTACAACTTTGAAAACAAAAAAAATAAAGAAACCCCTCAGTAATTCATAAAAACACCTTTAAAAAAATTATTTCTTCATATATTAACAGAAGCAATCAATATTTGAGTGTTTATGTTTTAACATACATAAAAAGTATTTTTTAAAAAAATCTTTTGATTACATCTACACCAACAAAAAAATAATCCAGGCTTACCAGTGTTTAGCCACACAGACTGGGAATCCCTATTCTAGACTGAAGTACAAATAAGGATTATAGTTCTAACTAATTCATCATACAATTTAGTTTGTAAATTATGAGAAGAAATAAGCAGAAATCGGAGGGAAGGCGATCACCCCACAAATTCTATTTATTAGGCATCTCTCCACACCATTCTATACAAATATTGGGCCGCAATTCTGCTCCAATGACACTACAATCAAAATTTCAGAGGCAGCACATGAGTGGGAGTAACAAATCAGTAGGGCAAAAATAGGGAAGATACAATAGAAACTATAGTATTATATAGTAATATATCCAGAAAAACATTCACAACATATTCAGTTTTGGTTTTATAAAGAGTAGTGTATTTGATTATATTTTATTTAACAAAGACAAACTTAACAGCAATTGGAATCTAAAATACTACTCTGCACAAAACATTTAATATATTTTCAGGAATTTACTGTTCATTCACAGTCTAAGACTGGGGATCAAGACTTCACAGGTGACTCAATTTTTTTTCTTGCTATAGTCAAAGAGCTTCCTGCTCAGCCTGTTAAACATACACTGCAATGACTATATAAAACCCTACTGAGACTGGGGAGCTTGAGAGGAAAACACACCCACAGAAGTTAGTTTGGAAGTATCAAGTAAGCAGTTTTACTGTTCTCTCTTGTATGAGCAGGCACAATAACATCCAAAGAAGAATCAACTAGCCAAAATACTGACTAAAGGAGGCAGTGATTAATCCATAAGGAATCAGGACAAAGTTAGGCAAGTAGTAATACAGACAAACCATTTATCAATGACAATATTTTAATACCCACCCCCACCAGAGAGTGCTGCAATGAACATTTCTATTTCCTCAACCACTGGTGTCTTCTCCCAGTCACTGACTTAGTTTTTATTAAGTAACTTTTCTGGAGAAAACCTGAAGTTGTGATAGTTTCAGACATAAAGACTGATATGTCTCATTAAGTTAATGTAAAAAGGTACAACCATTTCAATGCCAAATGCAAACAGGTAAGACTTAGGAACTGGCTAGCACTAAACTGACTGGGGCGGGGGAGGATGATGTGCTTCACACCAAAAAAATATAACAAATGTGGCCTTTAATATTCTCTTTTATTCTGTTTAATGAATCATTCAAATTCTATAGTGTTTACTTAGAGCTGATAAACTACTGATTCTGTTATGTAAGCATTTTCATTACAGAAAAACAGCACTGCAAAAATCTATACCTTTCCTGTAGTCAGACGATTAAAATACCAGTCAACTATGATAAAAGTTGTTAAACAAGTTTGCTATACTGCTATATAAAATCAGAAAAATAAGACTGCCTGTAATGGTAAACCCCTTGTTTTAATCATGTTTCCATGATGAAAAGGCAGATTGCTCACTGAAATACCAATATTCCCAAAAAATGGGATGCAAACAATATCATATGCAACTGCTAAGCTGTATGAGTTCCTAAAGCAAATTCAGAGATTAAAAAAAAATGTACTGATTGTCTCAGTTAGACAAATTTTAGACCATCTGAAGAACCTGCTATGCGAAACATGCAGAAAGTATCAAGTTAATTCCACACGATGTATGGCAATACTTTATACTTGATTTTAAGTAAGGCTTATTATTCAAAATATTACTGAATTTGCTATCCTTCCAGTGTTTTCTATGAAAATTCTGTCATCAACTCTAATCAATCAGATTTCAAAATTCACAAAAAAAAAAAATAGAGAAAATGCTCAAGGACAGCGATCAGTGAATTCTAACTTGCTAAAACCTGGTTATTTGGTCAGATTAAGGGAAGAAATAAAACATCTCTAGCTGCTGGCAATTTTTAGTAGGCAAGGTATTGGAATGTAAAAGTTAACAGTAGCTATTCTGTTCCTGAAACATAACTAATTTATCTTAAGAGATAATTACTATGGGTGCAAACAAGTTGTTGGCAAACCTAAATGAGACAATGGGCTTTGTAACTCTATGCAAAAAGAAGTGCCACTAAGTGAGGAATAGTCCTTCTAGTCTACTGTGGCTTCAGGTGTAAAACGATCTATATCTAAAATGCTGCAGGCATGCAACGAAGCTTACAGACTGCTACAAAGAAAACCCGTAAAGCAGAGATTATAAAATCTAAACTTCTGCAAAGGAGAGTAACAGACAGCTTGTACTGGACCAGAATTAGTTAAAAAATTAAAGTTGATCCCAGTTAAGACAACTAGCATCCTCAACACAGGAAGGAACATAAGCTACAGAATTTCAAATAGTGTAGCGTATCTGATTGAAACTTCTAACTTTGTCTTGCTTTACCTTGCTATGGCATGATGTAATCCATCAAAACAAAGAAAACCCACTATCAGCAAGTTTTAACAGAAGTTGATTTTAATCAAGGAGTCAGCTGGCAGCATACTGCAAGCAGGGTAAGGAAGTATTACAAAGGTTAAAGTCACAGTCATGATAAAACTACTGTTTCATTTTTTAAAACAAACAAACCAACCTCACCACACCAAAACAAAACACAAAAGAAACCCACAAACAAACAAAAGCCACAAATAACAGACATTCCAGCTGTCCCAGAAAAATTTAGCTGCACATTATCAGAAGATCTCTAGCTCTGTCTGTACTTCCAAGCAGCTGTCTCTTGCAGCTACATACTTTTGAGCACTGTTCAGGCTAAGTTGCTGTGAGACTAAATCTAGCCTACAGAAATGCTTTCAGTGATTAAATACTGAAGCCTTCAATACTATAGTTATTGTTACAGGCTCAGCATCAACATGAGCAAGGAGCAGAAGTTTTACATACACAGTCTACTATGAAACATGATTACCAACTGGCCAGCTGCTCCCTTAACTACAGTTACACACAACACCACAGAAGTCTCAGTATGCCACGCTATTTGTAAGTACTCCTCTAGAGAACACCTCTAATCCCAAGGAATAAGCTTATTTGCAAACCTGTCCTTTGGAACAGAAGACCCAGGTAGGAATCTGCTGTCTGGCATCTCACACTATTTCCTGCCATCTTACAAGGCAACCCATGTCATTCTCAGAGAAGCCTTTTGCTAAACAGCAGCAATGACATCAATCTTCTTTTTGAGGCTATTCCTTACCTGAAGTGTTACAGGGAAAGCTTGGAGAAAATGTATTTTAAACATTTCTAAAGCCTAACACTACCATGAATAAAACCACTATACATACACTGAAATAATGTCTTTAAACTGCATTTTGTATTTGCTGACACAAATTATGCTTTAACTTTTCACATCCAAAAAACAAGTGCATACATATAGCCTATGAGAGAGTTCAGTAAACAATCAATAATGAAAGCATCAGTGGCTCATATTAAAATGTGATTAATTTAATACTCCATTTTCAAAATGTACGTTAAGGTATTGCATTTGTATGCCAGGGTTTTAGTAGCAAGGAAGGAGCTACAAGGATGGCTCCTGTGAGAA
>NW_010257961.1:0-39212 GCF_000690775.1 Eurypyga helias
ACCACCGCTGCCCGGAGTGTTCTGGCGCCTTGCCTCGCCTCCACGCGTGCCCGCAGCACCCCTCGCCAAAGCGCACAGGCACTCGCCCCGTCGCGGTCCCCGTGCTCGCCACAGCCCCCTTTGCCGTCGTCCTCCCATTCGCTGTTGGTGCAAGAGGAAGCCGGGACAGGGCCAAAGCTCACCCTGGTTGTTCCTCCATTCCGTGACAATACCACAAGAGGAGACTGCACGGCAACGCTGCAGCCGGCACCACCGAGCTGAGGGGGACAGGCCCTCCCCTGCCCCGGCGCAAGCAAAGGGGACCCTTCCCGGGGCATCACTCACCCGGGCTGTCCCTGAACCCACGCCCTGCTCTCCACAGGGACAGCAAGCCTTCCCTCCCACTGCATCGCCTCAGGAGAACCCCTCCCTGCAGAAGCCTTTTCTTTTTTTTTTTTTAATTGAGAGGGAGGGGCAATCTGGTCAAATCTGTCAGAATGTGATTAGAATATTTCTTGGGTGCAGAAACTCTAAGCAAAAGGAAACAAAGCCCATTCCAAAATAGCTACAGGTGAAAGTATCTCCCTTGAAAGTACAAGGACTTGCCTTGTCTTGTTATTTATTTAATCTCTAGATCCTTATAATAGATTTTGAAATCTATGGTTTTAGGGCAGAACTGCCTTTCTAACTTGGTGTGTTAAATGAACATAACATTCAAAGATAGTGTTTACAGCTTCATACATACCTTTCCCAGTGATACCCTGGGAAAGAAAGTCTTCCTTTTTTGTGGCAAGTAGGTCAGGTCACACAGCCTCTGTGCTCTCACCAAGTTTCTTTCCCCCAGACATGGCAATTGTTTAATACCACAAACATGGTATTTATGGTATCCCTGAAATACACTTTTGCACTGCAACTGGGCCTACAAAGAAGTTCTGCCTCCCCTGCTACCTTAAAGCCAACAAAAGCTAGTTTTTGCAGTGAAAAAAAACCCCACACACCACCATAACATCACTTTGTAGACAGCACTTGAAAGTAGCCACATGTATGATCTCCCAAAATATGAGAGGTTTTTCTCATAATTTCACAGGATGAGAGGAGTTTAAAGTATGACCAATCTTTGATTTTTTTCCTATTTACATGCCAGGCACCTTTCTGGGTTCTTTCTCCCCTTCTCAAGAGAATCCCAGATCTGGTCTTTAACATACTCTTCACATGACTCGTTCTATCCAATTAGCTTTCATTCTTCCTTCTTTATTACACCATTAAAAGGATTAAAAAAGGACTTCCCACCTTGCTTTACAGAAGTCTGAAAAAATGTAAGTACCTTTAAGACACTGATGACACTTTGGGTGCAGTAAAAAATAGGTTTGCCTTTTCTCATCCTTTCATGTCTCCAGAGAGAATGCCTCTCAGAAAAGCATGGAAATTTTCTTAACCTTGTAATTATTTTATTTCTTTCCTTCTCTATAAATAAGCACTTTCAAGATGCCCAGTGGAGTTTTTGTTTCCCTTGTAAGATGTGGAGAAATAAGGTTTTGGTCTTTTGTGTCTCAGGTGAGAGCTGTTTTCTGAAGCCTCTGCTTCAGCACTATCACATAACAATTCTTGCTGATTGAAATCATCCATGCAAAGCAGTTAAAGTGTTGTCAGGAAAATCAGAAGCAGGATCCCTTCATTGTTAGTACTTATCTCTAACAAATCCAAGATTCTTTGGTTTATTTCATTAATATTGGGGTTGATGAGCAGCTCAGTGAACTCTGGTGCTAGCTACTTACATTTGCTCCTGACCTACAGCAGCATAAGTCATTTTCACAAGGAATATTCCATGTATATTAAATAAACTGTTTTTTGTCCAATGAGCTACAGTTTGCATCCATTTGTTCCAAAGGACCAGTTACATTAGAAGAGACTTGCAGCAACCACTGGACTCCCCGGTTTCATTCTGTCCTGCCAGGTTTTCAGCTGTTACAGATAACCTCCTTTTGAGGAACCTTCACTTCTTTTTGGAAAGTATCGTCACACATTTTCTTTTTTGCTCTGCAGGTTATAAATCCTTGGTTAACCCCATGTTACCTACCAAGCCAAATGAAGCTGACACCTGAGGGATTTTCATCCTGTGAAACTTGTAAATAGTAACACCATCTAAATTTCACAGATGTAAGGTTTTTTCTCCTCTAAATGAAGCAGGATTATTCTGCCAGTAAGCACATGTCTGAGAGAGGGTTTCAGAGACTTCACAGTACCCTGCCTTACCTCACAATTTTTATTTCTTGGTAGAGGGGAGCGCCTCTTACTTCCCCTCTCACACATTTTTCCTGGGGATCAACCTACTGTCTGCAAACCATGGCAGTCAGGCCAGTTTGTGTCAGCCCACTGCAGTTACCAGCTTACCCCAGAGGTTCAGGAGGGCCTGGCCTTCCGTGGATCACCCTTCTGATCTCTGGACTCTCAGCTGTGGCAGATAGTGCTCTTACCAGCACTGATATCTGTACATCTGAACTTTGTCTCAGGAAATAAATGAGCAGAAACAGGGAGGCATGCACAACATTCATCAGAATACAAATATTCCCACTTCTCTTATTAAAATTTCTTAACATTTCTGCTTTAGGAAGGTTTTGCACAGCCAGGCTTTTTTTTTTAAAAAAAGTGCTAAGTCTGATCTTTTAAATATTTTTTTCTCCCTCCCTAGCAGGGTTTTGAAAGCAGCAAAAACAGGGCATCGGTGCTGAAGACCTAAATTTCACTTCTGGCATTAAATGCTGTTGAGGATTACTTCAGTTATAGGCTTTTGAAAATTGCCATTAACCTTTTGTTCCTTGTGCTCTTCAGGTAAAATTTGCTCACATGTCAAAGAAATAATTGCACGTGAACTTTCTCAGAAAGCCTCCAGGCCCTCACTGCCACCACAGCAGCAAGGCCTTGTGCCTCGCCGGGAGGGCAGTGCAGGGTAGCAGGCAGCAAGGCCATGTCTTTCAAATGGTTTCAGGAACACAACTTTCAATCTAAAACAAAGTACTCCTCCTCCAGCCATCCAGTAATTGATCTACGAGTTTAAAGGGTAAACTGTAAACTCTGAAAATGCAGCATTAAAATTCTGGCAAATACCTCTCCCAAACAGCAGCATTGATGCTGAAGGAAGTATACAGTTACAGCTTTATGCATTTCTTTACCAATTTAGGGAAAATGCTTAATTTAAAACAGTCACATTGGTGGAGAAGCTTACCTTGCCTTTCTAATCTGCTTGTTTATGATTGGATTTACATTGACCGTCAGAAAGAGTAGCTACAGAGAATAACCCAGGGTATGCCACAGTACAGGAGTACAAATGCACTTTAAGTGTGAGATATACTTAATATTAAATTCTATTAGGAGGAAACTCTGACCATTACTCAGACATAACCTTTGGACATGGAATTGTAAAGCACAAATAGACTAATAAATAACATAAAATGACTACCATATGAGGTATGATAAGTATCCAAATGCATTTTAAACTAAAATGAACTGTTCTTTAGTAAGGCCATTAATTTATTCCAGCCATCTGTGGCAGTGTAAATAAAAGCTTGTCTCCTAAACTGCTTTATAATTTTTTTTAGATGTAGCAAGGACCACAAGTTTCAACATGATCATCTTAGGGGGGAAAAAAAAAAAAGGGTAAAAAGAACCCACATATTTTCACACCACAAACATCTTTCGATAACCACTATCATGCAATTGAAAGAAATACTTAAAAGTAAATTTTTTTTTCTGGCATAGCATAATGTTTTCCTCTTTAAATGCCACCAAATGTTTCTTAAGGATATTTTAAGGGATGGAAAAATCTGGCTATTTTTTTTCCTCCCTCCAGACTCTGGTGATGATATCTGTAGACAAATCCTGTATTTATTACTAAACTTGAGAATTACTAAATTGATGTCACGGGTTGACTGATCCAAGAGTCGTTTCTTTGTAGGTGCCTCATTATTTTGAGTCTCTTAATGTGCTTCTCATGTTGCTGGACCTTAAGTAGGTAGAATAGTCAGGAAATCTGAGTGTTTATAAGATAAAAAGTATACACATTTAGCATGACTCTTCCCTGCATAAAAGCAATTGCAGATCTCAGATTAAGATGAAATTTTGGAGCATTGAACCTGAGGATGCTGAAAATACTTTACAGGAAGAGTATATTTGACTTAATTTTAGAGATACTGAGCAGCCACTCAGTTACATCAGATCAAATTATCCTTTCTGGATAAAAAGGGAAATCCACTATAGGATTTGAAAATTTGAAATCATCTAGTTGACTCTGAGACATTCTATGGTTGTGGTGGTAGGATGGGGATCACATCCATTTTTTTCAGCCTTAGGGTGTGAGAAGCAAAGGGTACTTCCCTTTCAGACATACGCCCCTTTGAGATGAGAAGAGTGAAAAAGAAGTTTTGTTTTAAAGGATCAAACCGTTTGTGCTGAGGCCCAGTACACTGGACTATTTGCATCTTCTACATTCTGTGTGGTAGCAAGCTTCTGACAAGAATGAGTTCTGCCTTTGAATGAGACCTGGTTTGGAGCCATTTCATTGTGTAACAGTGAAGTATGACAAAACGATACTGAGCTCACCCAAGAGGCCAGTAGATGTCAGCTGGCTGGTGTCTGTGTAAATTGACCTTCCATGCCTCCCTCTCTTGTACAGAGAAGGTCTCCATGAAGTCAGACTGCCAAGCTATTAGGAAACTGGTTTATTAAATATCTAACTTCTGGCAACAGCAAGCATTTCTCCATTCATGTAAATATTAGTGATGGTGTCTTACTGCATAGCTTATGACCATGCAAAATTAACTACTTCTGTGCTTGCAGTTTCCAAGTGAAGCAAGCAGTGAGATCAGAGGAAGATCAGCCTCTAAATTAGACAGACACCACATACATATTGACTGAGCTGTTGGTATGAATTCACCCTTTACAACAGCAGCAGCAGCAGGAGCATCAACAGGAGATTTTTTTTTTTTTTTAATAGGGATTCTGTAGTTTTATTGCTTTCCAAAAATACTGACAAGGTACAAACTGTCCTCTTGAATTATTTACAAAACAATACTATGCTTTACTATTGGTCTCTACAATTGCAGCATAACTGGTTTCAGCTTTGATAGCTTTTCAAATGTCTGACAAAACAAATATTTGGCAAACAAAATGGCTACTATTTGCTTTTTTAAATTAGTATTTTGTAAAGAAAAATTGCCACCAAATTAACATCCTTAAAACAAATAAACTGTTAGTGTGTTTGCATTGTTGGTATTTAGCAGTTCAAAAAAGAAGCAAACAGGTTTGTCTTTTCCTAAAATAAATACAATAACTGATGGTAACTCAATGCCCTTTTAAGTTACTGCAATGAATCCTTTTTCTCCGCAATACATCCATTCCTCTCATGGCTAAAATCCCAGCCATACTTGGTAATGCCCAGTGATCAGCAACAGGAGTTTTAGGCTAGGGTAGTACCTTTTGAACACCTTTTAGCTATGCCCTGTGACCAAACAAACAAACAAAAAAATCTGACAGTCATTATATAATCTATTATTAAAGTACTAATGTGAGCCCTACAAAAAACCATAGCAACTGATAGTAGCTATCTGCTAGCCTCATCATATGTATAATGCCTAACATTCCCAGAGGACAGACTGCTTGCTTGCTTACAAGTGACATTAGTTTAGTTGTGTAAGAACACATATTCATTTTATAAAAGCATCGTATCAGTTATTATAGTACACAAAAATTACAATTTTCTTTATGTTACTTAAATACAAAGCTCTCTCCCTCCACCTGTGCTCCTGTAAGCAGGACTGCACATTTTTAACCCAACTCTTTGCATGCCTGTGAGTTGCTTCCTACAGAGAATTCCATTTGCTTGCAAATTATTTGTTTACACTGGCCTGTAACTTCAACAGTTGTGGCCATACACACAGTGAAACATATTGCTCCTATTGCAAGATTTAAACAGAGTTAAAAGGCTGTAATCTGAAAAGAATTTTCTAAATAGAGTCTTCTGTCTTCTCCACCACTACAGTGCTCAGTGCAACAGGCCCCAGCTGTAACTTGGATTTTATCATAGTATTCAAAGCCATCAGCACTAACAGACAAAGGTAATTAACTTGAATATTTTAAGCCAAGCAATGAAATATTGCTGGAGAAAAACTGTTCTATGATGCTTTACATTGCATAAATAATTGCTGTACATTAATGTAGTGCTTGGGCTGGGAACATGAAGTGGAAGTTCCCAAAGCACTAACCAGTACACCTTTTACTCTGTAGTTTCCAGCAAATAAAGCAAAAAGAACAAAAATTTGACCAAGTTTTCCACAGGACAGGTCAAGCTCTTCCCTACCTTGCTATAGAGCTGACTTTTACCCAGGACCTATACACTGCATAGAAGTCTCAGATGTGGTTGTAGCCCCCAACTGTTGGTATAAGATATTAGATAAAGACTATCCACAACCTTGGTTGTTGACTAGAGAACTGATGCTCAGATAATATAAATGGCTTGTACAACATCCCTATGTCCTTGCTAAACTACTAGGCTGATGGCAAGCTAGTCATCTGTCTTGCACTGTTTTGAGCAAATTCCTGAAGCCTATTTCACCACTTCAGAAATAGCTAACTTTACAATCAGCAACAGTTATTGCCTTCTTGGCAAGGTTGAAATGAATAGGAGAAATTAATTCCTACCCAAGGTCCCTGCAAAATATGGGCAAGACATTAATTCACTGCCACTCTAGCCTAAGGTAGCAATTGTCAATAGGACAAACAGTCTGCATCATCATTTTCTCTCTAATTTAATCAAGGTCATGTTAGATCACTACATCAAATCAAACAGAGTCAATTTTATTAAAAAAAAAAAAAATCTGAGCTAAACCAACTTCCTTCTGGAATTTAACCCTTTATCACAAACATTACATCAATGCAGGCCATGTTATTTTTACTGAAAATGACCACTGCTATAGAACATTACATCTTGTTTAATAAAGACATCCTCTCCCACCAAATAAAAGAAGATTGCAATGTATAATCTCCTGTCAAACTTTTTGGGTTTTGATCAGTTTAAAAAACTTAATTCTTGATTTTATTTATGTTTCCTCCAAAACGTTTTCTTCTACCTTTCTCTTCTTTATCTATAATGCCAGTTGACCTTATGACAGCTTTTCTAGACAAATGTCTTGCATACACAATGTATCGCTTCTCTGGCCATCTATTGTTTTACGTTTGGGGTTTTTTTGCTGTATATTATATTTAAGTCTCACACGAGAAAACAGCTTTCATGAAATACTGAAAGGTATGCCTAACAAAAATGTACTGTATTGTGCTGGGTGCCATTTACCTCATGCAGGATTAGATCGTAAGACAAAAAAGATCATGATGATGTTTGTAGAGCAAACATCATGCAAAGTCAATTCTTCCACAAATGAGCAAAGTAAGAGGTTTTGTGCTTTCTTGCTGGTGTTTTTGTTTGATTTTGTTTAGTTGGTTTTTTAGGTTTTTTGTTTCTTTGTTTTTAAGATTATGTCCAGTAGAGCTCCTGCCCCAAATTTGGACCAATTATCACTTTTTTTCATTGCAGCAACTACATGTCCAAGATTTTACTCTAACTATATAATAATCTATTGCTATTGGCAACTTTTGGCTAAATTGCATTCTACCTTCCTGCAGAATGACTGAAGTTAGGTGGACTACAGCCACAACAGCCGCCTAGGAGAGTGTAGTCTCCACCTGGCTGGGACTCAAGGCGGGAGAGAGGGGCACAGATACAGTCCTTTTAGCCCACACAGCAAATTCCTGATTCAAATATTCTGAAAACTTGAAGGATCCCTCCCACGTGCCTCATAACACCTACATCAATAGCTTCTATAGCCAAAATATTTTTTTTAAGCTTGTCAAATACTGACAATGAGATTGTGTATCTATCTATCTATATATGCGCACTTGTCATTTTGCACTTACTGCAGAGAGAACCTATATCACTGTCACTGGATATATTTGCTATAAGCCTGAAAAGAACAGAGGATCATAGGATTTAAAAGACCTTCTTATTTTTTATTATTTTTCTCAATCATAGAACAAATTAATCATTGTCATATAAATAAAGTTATTGTAAATAGCAAAGTCAATGAAGCTATGACAGTTAAGATTGACTAAGGAGCTCCCACACACACACAGAGCCAGACCTGCAGCTGAACCATGTTGTAACAGACTGACTGGCCCATCTGTTTGTTATGCTTGTTTGTATTCTCCCATCATATACTTAAACTGTCAGCTCTAGTTTTGGGTTATATGCTTTGCAAGTACACACCAGCCATTTAAAGACGATGAACTCCGTCCTCCTCCCCGCCCTCTCCCTTCTCTCCATTAAAGCCATTGTAACACAATTTGTCTTGGACCTGATTTTGCACTGCTTGAGTAACGTGACACTGAGCAAGTACTACTCACTACAGCTGTAGGCTGTGATCTCATGAGGGACAAACCTTGGTATCAGCAGAATGAATCTGAAAAGGTGTAGAGTCTGGCAGAGACATAGCTGGCTTTTCTTCTTCCAGTAACACTTTTTTTCCTTTTAAGTCTGCACCTCCATCACATACTGCTTCCACAGAACAAAATGAAGAGGGGACTATTAGACTAGAAATATTTATCACTAAGTTTAACTTCAAAGTATTTTGCAATAGGAATAATGCACTTGGGATAATAACTGCTGTAAGTTTTATATAAATCTCTGAGTTTTGGTAAGCTGTATTGCAGAGTTTCCTTTTTATTTTTTCTTTCCCTTAAAGATTGAAATAAAGCACTGCTCATCAAAACTAAAAATGCATAGAATCCCTTTGACCAAAACATATTTGGTTGGAGGAAAACATGGTTTGCCATTTAAAATTTCTATAACTTAACTTTTTTAATATACAATTTAGGGGTCTATCTATGGATTGTGATTTTTAATTTCAAATCACTTATGTCACTTTTGCTGTCTATCAACTATAAGACGCTGTATTTTACCACCATTTTACCATTCTGTACTGAACCACCGGTTCAAGATTTGAAAATCTGTATATACCTGTGAATTTGTAATTCCCTTCTGCCCATGGTTGAAGGGATTTTTTTTTTTTTCCCAAAACATATCTAATATTGCAGAAAGTCTGTCTAGGTGTTTGATGATAATTAGTTGGAAAATTAGCCTGCTAGAAATATTATTCATCAAAATACCATTGAGGCCTGGGAAGATTGCAAACCTCTGTTGGAAAGTTTCTCAGAGACAGGCTACTTGGTTTCTCAATTGATTGTTGCCGACCTAGAAAGTAAACCAGGCCATTCATGTGCCTGTTCTTTTAAGGGAACAGTTGAGGCTAGGTACTATGTTAGACTATGTTAGAGTTCAGTTGTACCACTCCACAGCAGCCCAGAGAGGCTGCTAATGTAATGGTTGTTATTCTACACTGACCCTGCAAGCCTCAAAATATGGGTGGGATTTCCCCATGACTCAAATTTTCTACTGACATAGTGCCCATCAGCTGTGCCTTGTCTCATTTGTAGCAGTAGAAAAGGAGGCAAAATGCAACATTCATACACAAGCTCAGCATCAAGGAAATGAGGTTTAAAGCTTCTTCTGCAACTTCTTTCAGGACTATGGTATGTGCTTTGCATCCTCCAATTTAAACATACCTTGTTTAGAAATTAGTTAATTTCTGTGTAACGAAAAAATCCTGTAAGTCTGCCAACATCATTACTTTGTGTTCTGTTTACTGAAGACCATTAGCTGTGATATCTGATGTTTGCAAAACACAATGCATGTTCATAAATCAAGGCATTCATTGATGGAACTTTGAGGGGTTAATTCTGCCCAGTAATCTATAATTATCTGCAGCAAAGCTCTGTGTCTTCCAATGAAGAAACCTTTAGCTGTCCCAAGCAAGGGGGCAAACAGTTTCTTCTCACATGAGAAAGCTTTTGCATAAGGCATGAGTCTAAGATAACTTGAGCCATCTTTCTGGATGACTTCAGATAGCCCTTGACTACACGAATAGTCATGTTCCACTAACTTCCAGGAGTGTTTAGAAGGATGTGCTGTTTGAAAGGAGTTCAGAACATAATCAAGAGAAGCCACTGCTATGCCACAAATGGTTCCTCTTAAGTAACCAGTGAAATGATTAGAAGGAAGGGTAGATCTTTAACTTTAAGAGCAACCACAGTAATTGGAGGTTTTAAACCCAAAATACAGTTTAGCCAACAATTTCAATACAAGCAATAGCAACACATGCTCCTTACACCACTTTCTCAGAAAGCCTGTGCACCCAGGGCTGTGACCAGCAAACCCAAGGCGCTGACAGAAGGCTACTTATGGGACAGACGAAGCTGTACACACAGCAGAAGCTAAACTTTTATCACATAGTCTCTCAAAAGAGACCTTTAAACTTTCTGCAAAGTCATAAACAGACTCTGGACCCATTTATATTACTGATAACTTCACTGAAGACAGAATCAATTTGTTTACTTGTTTTGATTAGACAGAACAGCACATGTAGTTTCTTCTAAACCAGTGTATCACATCTAAACTTCAAAGATTTTCACTTCTTGCATAAGAGATGACAGTGTTACCAAATACAAAGAGTGCATTTGAGTCTATTTGGGTCAAGTTTCAGTATTTTAACACCTTGATTCTAGAGTAAGCGAGCATCTGAAGTTTCTACAATACAGATACCACTTCTATTATCAGTATACACTCCACAGTAGGGTTTGTGGGTTGTTCTCCCCCCACCCTTATAGAACTTTTTATGGTTCTATAAATGGCCTGTACCTTACGTTCAGAACACCAACATCCTAAATCATACTATTTAATCACAGGATACACCAGCAACCTTAAGCCATTATGTCTGCTTGTGCTCTCCCTACCTCCACACAAGAAGAGCCATAGGATGTTTCACAAAGAAAGTAGTGTGGGAGGATGTATAAATAACCAGAGCGTGCCTTATGTTTTTCTTCTCAACTCTCTTCTAACTCTTTGCGACAGGCTGTCACACCTCCCCTTCCTCTTTTCATTCTGTTTTTACTATCTCTGAAAGTTAGTCAGACCCTTTTTGAAGGGCCACAAACACTGGGGCTGCACATACTTCTTTGGTCTAAGCTTCTTCCTTTAATACTTTTTTTCCCCTTGTTTTGTTATCCCCTCCCCTCATTCTTTGTCACCTGTTCTTCATCCTCTCTTCTCACCTGCCCTTCTTACCATCTGGAACCTTTTCTTTTACCTCTGTCACATCAGGACAAAACAAACAACCGCAAAACCCTCATGACCAAACAGAAATATGGGATGCATAGTGGTCCTTTCCACACCGTTTATGTTAGCTAGCCTCACAGTGTCCAAGTAACTGTGGAAAAATGAAGTATGCTGGTAAGAGAAAATATTTCTTCTTTCCCCACCTCTGTGGATAAGCATTAAGAAATATTTGTTCCATATCAAGTCACTCTATGTTGCATTTCACCTCACATTAGCTTGAGTGCTGCAGCAGGGTGTGAAGTTAACATAGTGTAAAGAAAAATAATATGGTGCATTAGAATGGTGTTAATGCTGTGGGTCTCCTATTTTCTGTAGATAATTCCAAATATTGCATGTGTGAGAGCAAAAAGCTAAGGCCAAGAATCAGGGATTCGGATCCTGAAGAGGAGATATATAAGTAGCCTATAAATAAGTGTCCCTAACCTTTCTATATTCCCATTCAGAAGGAGATAAACATATTTGTAGGGGTATTTTCAAGGCCAGGGTGTAGTCTACCATTTTGTTTCCATACTACTTCAGATAGCTAGCTTTTTGCAACGAGCATACATAATCTAAATCCTCATCTTGCAGGACCAGAGATCACTCATTCCAACACTCCTCAGAGGGGCAGCAGGTGTTACATGGCAGTCAAAATGAGATGTGAGCACACAAGGTATTTTTGCTGTGTGAAACCGTTAGTATTTAAGCATGGCTACATGTACCAAAACCAAGAGCACACACAGGTGAGACACCTTCTTTCATTCCTCAGTGGAGGAACAGAGTTTTTCATAGTATGTGCCCTCATTTCACCCTGCTTAAATTAATTTCATCAACCAAAAAGCACTATGCGTTAGACTTGGAATGAATTTTGTTCCTCGGAGATTCTTAGTGATATTTTCATACCCAGTCACAGATGGGGCCTTGACAGATTTTGTACTGATTTTCGTGATTTCTTTTTTCTTTATATTTTTTTTTAAGTAGGATTGTTGCCGCTTGAGAATTCAAATGCAAATGGAGACGTTCACAGGTACTGTTTCATAAGGAAGCTCAGGTGCTTGGGTTTTAGACCGCATAAACTGAATGGTATATAACATACAGTATTTTGAAAGTATAAACTTGATTTATAATAATTCTAGATAATGATGGTTACAGTAGTAAAACACAGACTTTGGACAAATACATAAATTCTCTGTGCCTCATTTTTCAATTATTTTGAGCAATAATGATGATAATAATATTTATTTATAGCAATAATTGTCATTATTATCTACCTGAAAGCTAGCTGTGAGGCTAATTCATTAATATTTTCAAATTACTTCATGATCCTCAACTAGAATTTGCCCTGGAAGTCCTAAATATTATAATTTGCTCTGTATGTCTACCTCATTGTGCTTGGGAGAAAAACATACTGTGTTGCTCTCTTTACATTTGTATACATACCACATTCTAAAATTCTAGCAGTTGAGCTTTTCTGGAAGCTAATAATAAACACATTTTACATTACTGTATTTTTTGTTTATTTCTCCCTCTTTTGTCATTTTACCCCCACCTTTATCATGATACCTGATCTGGGAGTTTGTTACTGCTTGGACAAATACCTAAATTGCGACCTACACTTGTTAGTTATTTCCTTGCCTGAATTTGGACTTGCTAATGTAACCACATGTTGGTTCTCCAAGGTCAGAGGTCTCTTTACGTACCGTTTAAAATGTGATGTGAGTAATCGGAGAGTTTCTTTAAGTTACACATAGTTAGATTCTACCATATATTACATACCTGATTATATTTGTAGGTATCTCAATTTTTTTTTTTCTTCTGGCAGTTTACCAGGTCCTCCATTTATTGGTGAAAATGTATCAGTCATTCACAATCGAAGATACCCAGATCCATTTCCTCTGGTTATTATCTGTTGGATAGCTAGACTCTATTGGCTAAAATCTACATCTGCCAACATAAAAGCAACAGGATATGACTCTGGTATCTTGTTGTTCCAATCAGTCTCCTGGTATTATAGCAGTACTTTTTATTTAACTGTATTTCTACTGAGTTCAGCCTACTGAAGTCATGCTATCTGTTTTATATAGCATCTGCATTGTATATTTTGATAACTGAAAATTCAACACAGCCCAGAGGCAGTGGTAAAATGGGATGGGAGTGGGCTGGAGCATAACTCAGAAGAATAAGACAGGCAAGCATCAGCAAGCAAGGCAAAGCCAACACCAGAAGCCGAGCTGAGGTCAGGTGTCTGGCAGCAGGGTGTCCCACGGCTCGAGGGCAGCTCCAGGAGCAGCAAACACCCTGGGAAGCAGGACTCAGATGTCACTTCATCTGCCATCATGGGGCCGACGTCTGGGAGCACAGATTATAGGCAGGGTCCGAGGCTCACCTGGAAAATCACATGGACAGATCAAAAATACATTTGCGGCCATGCACCTCACTGGCAACTCCCATCCGTGCGCATGCCCAGCCCTTTGGAGGGTGGTTCCTCTTCATAACACATCATCTAAGCCAACATTAGCAGAGAATGGGCCAGATAATTTTTTCTAGTGTTTCAGAAGTATAGCATACATCAATAAATGTCACTTGCTATTTGAATGTTCATAATAAGAATTAAAACAAATAAGTTACTAGAGTAGGGCACAGTATTTCTTCCTATTAGCTTATGCAGAAAGAAAAATATCTGGAGTGTAAAAAGGAGACAAGAAGAAATAATGAGGAAAGAAGATGTGTTATTAAAAAGAGAAATATTTCTTGCCTGTTTTCTTGGCTCAATTTATGAAGATTTCATTCAACAACCTCAGCCAAAACTAGTTAGCGGGCAATTTGTGTGTTTGGCTGGTGGAAGGTCCCGTTGCCTCAGGGGGCTGCGTCAAAGGCAGGAGGGCTGTCCAAGAAGCAGACAAGTAGTTGTCTGCAGAAGAAGCCATGAGCATTTCATGTGTGTAGCACAGCTGAGCTGATGGGATGGTTTGAAGTTTGATATGGCCCTACCTTGTAGCAGCACCCCCAGAAGTTGATGATGTTAGATTGTCCCCACAGACTGCAGATCTACAGTTTTCCATGAGTCATTTGGCATGTCGAGGAAGGAAGACGGGCTAGTCCAGAAGACTTAGGCTGTAAAGCTGTAACATTAAGACAGGTTGAAATACTTCACCAGTTAAGGCTCTTCCTTAAAGGTATGTTATAAATATGCCTAAAGCCAGTCAGGAGAGCAGGTCAGATCAGTTCCTCCCCTCTCTGTAGCTCTGGACTCTGCCTTGGCTCTGCTCTCTGCACACATTCCCCAGGAGCCGCAGCTCTGCTCCCATAGCACCCTGCCCACAGACGGGGAAAGCCACCGCTGAGACCCCACAAGACAGCCCACACCGTACCACGGGGCTTCGTCCTGCCCAGGGCTTTGCCTCCCCACCATGCCAGAGCCCTGACCTACCCCTAACCCTCAAGGTCAGCTCCCCAAATGCCAGTGCCTTTGAGGCCTCCTTAGGGACAGGTTTATCACAGGCCTCCTGGGTAGGAGTGGGATTCTGGACTTTTGTCCATTTTTTTCATTTCCTAACTTTCTGGTAGAAAGTGCACCCTTTTAAAGCTCTCTTTAGCTGTCTGTGTTATGGGTGTGATAATGTATATTTAGTGGTTATGGCCTGGTGTTAACTAATTAGAACTTGTAAAGTTCCTCTAAATTCTCAGACAGTGGGATCTGTTACTTTCCTCTCACTCTTCTCTTACCTTTTTCTTCTCGTGTTTAGCAGGAAAGTCATCAGTAGTGAACTGATTATAGGAAACTACATCATCAGTTTAGTTGTAGGACATACTTCTTAAAATCATCTAAGATAAATACTTTTAATTAAGCAAATGTCCTACTCAATTCACTGTGGACAATCCTACCATAATGGATATTACTTCTGCATGCTAAATCTAAATCTTCACCAATATTGAATGCACGACAAAAAATTATTATTAAAAAAAATATAAGCTTACTGCTATATTGCCATTTTAATGTCACCACCTTTTATAGTCATTGATATGATGAAAACAGACCCCTGGCTAATGAATTTTCCTACAAATCAGAATTTTTTTCAGGCATGTATATGATATCAAATCCCTGCTAGCATATTATCTGAAGGTTTTATTAAAAAGTTAAATTGGGATTATTATAAACTCTCTTCAAATTCCTTAATAAATAAAAGAAAAAATTAAAGTTAACATCTAATGAGGTTTCCTGGAAGCATTTTAAAAGGTTGAAACAGCAGTAAAGTTCGTAGTCACCACACAGCAGAAGAAAGTATTTACTGATCAAAAGATTAATGCTTCCTCCCCCAGAGTTTAATGGTTTTACATTACATGGATTTTTAAGAGAGAGAGGGAGAAAGCAAGAAAAATCCAAGCCAATGCTTTTTTCATCTAAAACATCATATTTGTTCCTGATCAAAGCCTTCACATTCTGGTGCAAACTGACTTTTTTGCTCTTGTGTCCAAAATCTCCTCTCTTCCCGCCCCCTTCCATCTGTCCAGACTTGGATTTAGAAGTTGCTACTGCAGAGGAAGAAAGCCTGATCCCTATTGCCTTGGCTGTGGTGTTGAAATCCATTGACATTCTTCTGGCAGGTACACTGACCCTCTTGCCTTTGAACATGCCTGAAAACATAGGGTATTCCTGAGCCTTTGTCCCTGCGAGGATTAACAGGGTTGCCTGGGAGCCAGCCTGAAGGTGTTTTAATAGGTAATACGGGTGGGCTGCACAGCTGTCTTCAAGCTTTGCCTCAGGCTGCCCTGCTCAGCGGCATAGATGCAGCCATTGAAATTGGGGGGTAAAGCGTGGCTCCATGTATGAGTTAGAGTCTGAATCCTCTGAATCTGGGGGAGGATATCTCCTTCCCACAGTGGGGTAGGCAACCTGATGGATGGAACCGGTGTTGGAGACCTGCTCTGCTGCTGCCAGACTTTTCCTCTGACCTCCAATAAGTTACTTAAGCTGTCTCTCCCTCTCTATTTTTCTTTCCTTTCTGGTCTCTCTCATGGCTCTTAAGCTTATAAATTGTCTGAAAAAGAGACCATGGCTCTCTGTGGCTTTGTTGTGCTCAGCACAAGCAGGTCCCAGTCTCAAATGGATCCTGTGGCGATACCATGGTAAAAGTAAATAAACAGATAATAGTAGTAACAATGGTTACTTTTTTGAATGAACAATAGGATCCTAATGGAGAAGAAGCCTCTTCTCTGAGGTGTTTTTTATCTGCAAGTGAAAGTCCCTCTTTTCCTTGCTCAGCTGGAGAAGATACTGCCTTTGTTAATCAGACAGAATTTATCATGTAAAATGGAACACATCTTTGATTATACTGAATACCATCCCATCTGTAATTTACCCCTGTTGCTGCAAAGGACGCAATATGATTACACTAAGAAATGATTGGCTGAACATTATATGTCACGATGGAAAAATATATTTCCTATCTAACTAGGAAACAATCATCAAAAAACAGTGAAAATATACAAGAAAATGTTTCCATATACAATTAACAAGCCACCCCACTGTTGCCTTACATTGTATTGTTGCTCTCCTTGCTCAGATTGCTGTAGATTCTTCTCCTGTAGCCTACAATATTCTTTAATTCTAAAAAACTACAAGCTGTTAAGAATTTTTAATGATGTATCTTTCCCCCATAAGTGCATATGTTCTGTTGCCTGTTCAGTCTGCCAACTCTTCTGTGTTTCCCTGGGTGATACAGATTCTCACAGTGACATTTCTAAAATTGTAGATCTGTAGAGTGTATTTTCCTGGAGCTGTTAAAAACATTGCTACTGTACTTAATAACAATGTTTAGCAGTACCATCTAACACTTGTTATTGGGTGTATGCCAGGTGCTCTAGACAGGGTGAGAGGGGTCATTATCCCCATTTTACAGACCAGGAATCCAAGGCATTGCATTTGGCAACAATTTCTCCAAAACATGCTACCGTACATGCAAACAGGAGAAGGACCAACATTCCTTCTACTTACATTTTATTCTTTGTTACTGTTTTTTTCCTTTGCTATTACCAGTTGCAACACTGTACCCGCCCCACCCCCCCCGCCAATATCATCACAGAGAATGATCACAGCACAACCAAATGCTTTTGCGATAACAAATTCAGATACTGCAGCAAAAAATGCAAATAATTTTCCTAGTTTTGGAGCATGACTTTTCCATGTATGATGTTTAGTAACTTCTACCATGTCTCTGATGATTTCAGGGCCTGATGTCATTAGCATGCTACATTCCTATCCAAATTAGCATACGATGAAATTTTGTGTTAATATTCAGATGATAAGGTCTGTCTGCTGTCTCCATACAGACGTATATTTGACAGGAGGAGCAATTCTATATTAAACCCAGGATGAAAAAGCCATCAATTGAATTGGTGCAACATTACCATGGCAAGAATACAATGCTAATGAAATTCTGATTGTTGAACCTTGTTTATGGAACTCTACAAAATGGGCTTCATAAAAGGAGAAATCTTGTTGATTAGTAAATGCTTCAAAGCATGTTAAAAATCTTATAACTACAAGGGCTGTGACTTATTAACCATTTTATCCTCATTTAAGAGAATACATTGTTATTTGTAAGCGCAATAGCACTCTCAAAGAAATAAAATTATATAGGAAAGATTATATAGGAAAACCTGTGATTCTCCAGGTTTCAACGTACATGGCAGAAAGACTTGCTCGCCTCCATGGCCCAATTCTCCAGGTCAATTGGCATAGGTGCATATCTGCTTGTTTCATCTCTTTCAGAATCTATAAAATAGATTGCTACTGTAGTTGCAGTAAGCACCTTTTCTCTAAGACAAACGTGGGTTGTTCATTTATATCAAAATAGTCAATAAAACCATATCCTTTTAGATGAAACCCTACACAGAGAAGGTGTGGTAGCAGGAATATGCTCTTGGCTTCCCCCCTCCTTTCTTCCACCTCCTTTGGCAGTTTACTGCCATATAGACTCCTACTGCAGAGGCAGGGACTCACCCTCCCAGAGGGATGGTTCTCACTCCTCAGCAGAGCAGTCCTTGCTGAAGGCAAGGTTTAATATTATGTCCTGCTTTTAAACAAAAAATGCTGAGCATTCAGATTTCCCAGCCAGTCATATCTCCAGGCAGCCAATAAGCTTCGGGGGATCTGCCTCACCTCTAGGTGTTTGGGGGTACAGTGTTGAGTTTTGTACAGAAGGGTCTCATTTTCAGCTAATAGATAATTTTCCTTATTGTTTTCACCCTGGAAATAAAAAGTGTAGTTCACTCTTTGAAGTCCATCTCCTAATTTGCCAGGTAAATCAGAACAAAAGAGCAGGTGAACTGGCAAGGCATGAGCTCAATGAGGCAAGGAGCCTGGGAATGTGTTCCTAAAGGATTTTTTTTCCTTAGAAAGCTAATAATACTGTAAAATAATCACCAAAGCACTATTATCTAGGTATTTAGTGCGGACAATGGAAGAGAACACTGCTCATTTTAGTGAAGTCCTGATCTACATGGCACAGAAGTCAGCATGAATCTTCACCACATTAGATTTAATAGGCTTTAAATCAGGGCTTTAAAGAGCTGTTTTTGAAAGCTCCATGTTTCATCCTATTTGGAAATGGAAGTACTGTCTAACATTTCGTTATGCCTATGGTTTGTGGGAAAGCAATGCACTGAATTTCTGAGTTGACAGAAATGTAATGTAATTTCACTCAATATATATTTTGCATTGCTTGACAGTTTTATTAAGCAGAACCAATAATCATCATTATTCAGTGTAATAACCATCTCATTAGAAATGGTCTAATTTTCCCTAATTTTAATTTACCTCTTAGACTAAGCTGTTCTAAAATTTCTGAAGTACCTACAGTTAAGTTTTGTAAGAATTAAAAAGAAACATAAGTCTTCAGAAAGCTACTACTGATTGATTGCTGCTAAAATAGTGACATGGCAGAGTTTTGAGAGAGAGGGAAGAACAGAAAATTCAGTTTAGGAAATTACTACATCACTTCTATTTTCTTACTGTCTTGAAGTAACACTTTCTCCACCCATTTTGCACAAATAATGATAAATTTTATGGTTGCCTGCAAGCCTTGCAGATACTCCCCTTTAATAAAGGATCTGGCTAAGGATCACACGAAAGAGTGCTGGTAAGGAGGTCCTGACAAGCAGAAATATTTCTTAGATGGAGGAGGAGATGAAACACTGACTGAGTTTCATTATCCTCCAATGAAAATAGGATGTAAACTGTGACATCCAGGCAGATTACATATGTCAGGCAAGAAGATATGAGCAGAAAAATGAAGACGCTAAATCTCACCTAATAGGCTTACTCTGTGGATTATTCTCAATGACCAAGGCTATGTCACTGCAGTTAATATACAGGATATAAGAAATGTGTATTCATAAGTGGATCTGGGGACATTCCCAGCTGTGCTGAAGTTAACACACTTTGATATACCTTGGAGCATCCTAAAAGCACTTTGGGTGTCATGCACTTCTACAGACATCATAAACAGCATTATGGTATACAGCTTTAGTTCCAAAATTTCAAAGGGTGCTCTGTTTTCTCTAAAAACTTGGAAAATTTTATATTCAAACAGCACTTGCGCATGCAAACTGCTATAGTTGCTTAGCTACTTGATTTGTTTGTGCCAAAAACACATTTGATCAAAAGAATATTACTGCAATCAGAGAGAGAAGTAACCTCATATGAACAAGGAAGCACTTTGCAGGTTATGCTATAAAACAGACAAATTGTCTAAAGGTTTTGTTTATCATAGGATGTTACCCTATGTAGCTCTGAGTCATAAAACATAACTACTTTTTTTGGTGGTTTGGGTTTGGGTTTTTTTTTAATATTCCCCCAAAATAATACAGAAAAGCCAGTCTCTACTGTGGAAGCACTCTGCTTATGAAATCTTTTCTCTTTGAAATCCTCAGCCTTTTCCAGCAGAAGTATTATTTGCTCAGCTATCAGAACACACAGTACAACAGTGAAAAGTATTACACTATTATCCCAAGATAATTTGATAGTCTATATATGTATTTTCCTACCTGTGGTTCCAGGCATTATGCTCTCACTTGAAGTAATGATCTGCAGTTATCTTTTACAATTCAAGTTAGCCTAAATTGGTTTCACTTTGAGCATTTACCTGCACGGTACAAACACGGCTTACTTGGAGATTGTACAAACTAGACTAGATCAGTGATTTTTACAAGCCAGACTAGATCAGCAGTGCAATGGGATGCCTACCCGAGGCAGACAGCTTCTGGAAGGAGTGGTGTGGTGACTCATCGATGGCTGTCTCCTGCCTGCGTAAATGTTATCACACCCGTACATCAGCATGAGTGTGCTGGAAATGCTGAGTTTTAACTCTGACATAAAACCACAGCTCTGATCTGATGTGGTCACTAAATACAGCATGGCTCTTTCCAGAACTGCTTACCCTGCTTTTCTCTTGGCACTCTATGTGGGCCTGCAAACTCACCTTAAATTCTTCTTGCATTTCTGGAGTTCACCATACCATTCCCCCCAACACTGGAAACCAAGTTGTATAGTGCCAACTAGGTAGTTGTTTCACCTCTGATTCACCCACTTTTGAGTGTGAATACAAATTCTACAAAGGAATGGTAAGTTAGTGAGTGTGGACACGAGGCTTTGGTTTTGGATGGGCTCAGAGGTCACCTCCCTTTCCATTGCTTGGAAGCCTGTGTTGGAAACAGATTTATGTGAGGTGACAACAATTTACTCCTGGCTCTTAAACTTTTTAGCCATGGATGCAGCACCCCTTGGTGTTGGCAAGAAGTTAAGTCTCATTAAAAAGCATTCTGCTTTCTACATCCCCGGTGATACTCGTCTGGGAACCCAGGGTGAATTCAGAGGAGCCATGCATGGGTGACATCCATTGAGCTGCCAGCTCTCTGTAGGTGTGAAAATGCTCAGAAACACAAAAGGCATAGAATATGACTTACATTCTCTCATTCCACTGCCAAAAATTCCTGTATCACCCCAGTTCATATTTGGTATATTAAAAAGAAATAATAGGAAGGGAATGATTTGCAAAAGGAGGCAGCTCTGGCTTGGTGTGGTCAGCAGCCAGTGGAGGAGCTCCCACCTCTGTCATCCTGCTCCCCCCACCCGCAGCTGGAGCATCCCCCATCAATGTGGGCAAGAGGCCTGGCAATGGAGGTGTGAGAGCTGAAGTTCAAATAAAGCAATGGTGGACAGTACTGAAATAGTCAGTAATTATTTTGTTGCTGTTTTCTCTTCCCTCATCAGTTCATGGTATCTTGGACTCTGATGTGACACTTCAGACAGTTATTTCAAAATAAAATAAAAAAGTGGATGTTTAAAAAACTGCTTCCATTATGCTGAAAAATCTTTAAAGCCCTTTATTTTGAGAGAAAAAAATTAATACTTAAACTTGTCTTTCCAGGACACAGTGAAGTTTAAGAACAGCAGCACTTTAAAAAACCAAAGTACAATCATTCCAGTTTATCATCCTGATGTCAGTTTGTGATTACATTTATGATAGTAATGTATTGGATTATGACGTTTCTTACACAATAGCTGTCATGTTAAAATTAGTTACCTTAACCTTCCTATTTTTTTTCTCTTTACTCTCAGAGTAGACAGAATAAAATACATTTTCTTCAATATTTAAGGTAAAAATTTGATGTGCAATTTGTACCTGCTTTCCTTCTGCCCGTTTTCACTAAACAAGGTGTCAAGATACTCTTTTTAGATTAGCAGCTTGACAAGTATCACATATAAGAGATGAAAGATGAAGTGGAAAAATTTGGATGTTTCCAAAAAATTGACCATTTAGCAAATGCTAATGATATTTGGGTGTATAAGGGGATGTTCAGAAAACCTGGATTATACTCTGAGGTCTGCCACAGTCCTCCTGTTCCTTCCCTGTTTGCACTAAACCTCCTGGTCTGCTCAGTGACCACTGAGGTGTTCCCTACCGTCCTCTGAGCAAGCGAGGTGGGCTGGGGCCGTTATGTGACGTGAAAGACGTTCACACCGCAAGGTCCAGTCTGGTACAAGAAGCACACAGCAACAGCCCAATTAGTCACCTTTATTCAAACAAACCTGCAAATTATATCAAACACCTTGCACCAGCAAAGCAGGACCGTCCTCCTGCACTGGGCCTGGTGATTAGTTTTATTGAGCCAAGAGACAAGTAGTTGGACACTTGTCACTGTTTCTGTGAAAAATGTGGGCATGTTTTCTTGGGCTACCAAATGGGACATATGGGACCTGGATTCTGTCTTTCATTAGATCTTGGAAATTGTGTCCTCTTGAGGCAATTAATTAGAATTATGTTCTTGGCTGCTAATGTTTGCTTTCAGATTTCAGTGGCAACAGACTTGGCAACAAAAATTTTGCAAGGATGGTCTAATGGCTTAGGGTGTTAGCCAAGGCCTCCGCACAGCTTTCTTCAACCTTTCAGCTTTTACAGAGTTCCCTTGTGCAGACAAGTCCTGTGGTTTCTGTCAATGCCTTAGCTCTCTTTTAAATATAAATATAATAGTACTTTCCTGCTTCACAGAACAAATGCATTACAGATTGCACCACAACAGAGGCCAGGCAGCACCACTGCAGTCCTCTGCTTCCCTATCTCTGTGATGAAGGATCTATTCTGCAAAGCTTTTCTTTGATCTTTCCACAGTTTAAAGCAAAATCATTTACATTAGAAATTTGTCAATTGAACACATTTCTATTTGTTTACTTGCAGTTTTCCCACTGTAGATATCTGCAGGCTGTATACACCTTTATCTGTAGAAAGGACATCTGTGGAAAAAGGCCTATTTCTGGTTTTAAGTAAGCCAGTTGATGCAGGCTCATATATAAGGTATACACCCTTCAGCTAGTGTCTTCGATGTATGATCATTTCCAACTCTATCCTTTCTAAACCAGTGTGATGTACAGCAAAACCACACACTTTCAACCCCTAAACACAATCCAGAGATATAATCTAGACTGCATGCTTGGCTTTTATCTCAATTATTTTTTATAATGTTATATAAATATAAAAATATCATGGCTGAAAAATACTGTTAGTTACAACTACAAAAAATGTTATGCGTCTCTTAAAGGGAGATGCAAGCAAAATATTAGATATCTAGCCAATACAGTTAAACAGTGAACAACACATCTGCTGTAGGGAAGAATACACACTTCTCTTTGGTATCCACTGAACACTAACATAGGGGTGAATTTTCCCAGGGAGGGAAGAGGAGGGACCTATTTCAGTGCACCAAAATGCTAGTGCCATTTTATAGATGCATTGGTTAGTACTATTGTAAATAAGTAGCTGTGAATATAGGAGCTCACTTAAGTGGTCATTACTGTATGTGATTTAACTCATTAAAGGCATGTGTGTGAAACACATGTGCTCCTACCTTCCATTTAAAACAAAAATTACCATTAGTCCATGGTAATTTATGTAATCTTTGCAGTCGCTACTATACAATCCCACTCTAAATGTGTATGAAAGGAATCAGGCAAAAGAAGAAAATTAAAATACCACTAAGCAGTAGCTGCAGTGTCTGATGCTTCTTCCAGATAGCCCATTCTCATTTAAATGGATGATAAAATGCAAAACATTAAATGCAAGATTGTCTATTTTCATTTGATATAGAACTTAAACACTCTGTGACTGAACTTTGTTTTCATACCTGCCAGACAAACTTCCATTAATTAAAACCAGCAGAAATACAAGCAGGAGAGCTGAATAATTGACGGTGAATTTATCCTACATAAGCCATGTATTCATGCCATGCTTTTCTATACTCTGTGCTACTGCTGTTATTAGCCCATGACAGCTTAATGCAGCCCTTCTTCAGACTCCCTTGTTCCTCCCATCAGTTCAGGCACACTGATCCATTTCCAGATACCTAGCATTCAACATCCAGCTCCCAGACTTTCAAATTGTGCCTTTTACAGACCACCAGGAAGGATTTTGCAGAACACTAGCTGAAAGACACTTATTGTCCAACTAATAAGGAAGGCTTAAATACCATTACAATTCTGACTTGTGCTTTAAAATGCCATTAAATGCTGAATTAAGGCTCTGCCTTGCATCCGTGGTTGCACAACTGCACCTAAGTACTGTCAAGAGTACAGTAAGATCACAGGCTGCTTGCAGCAGGTGAAACACGTGGGCACTTTGAACCACTACAGCTTTTTGCTGAGGCTGCTGTCAGCTTTCTTGGAAGCCTGGTCACCATTAAAGCTAGAAAGGAAGACACTGAGTAAGCTCTGAATTACTCTGATGGTTTTACTTCAGCCTCTCATGTATTGCTGTCTTTGAAGTCATAGCAGCTCCATGCTAAACTACTTAGTTTAGGACTCAAAATTACACTTGCCCTTAAATTGCTGTCAGATGATGAAGGAAAAAAAAAAAAAGTGAACATTTTAACATTTTACAAGCCATCTGTTTTAAAAACTGGGGAGAAAACATACCTAATATTTCAGACTGTTCTTTTGAATCAGCGATATGAAACAATTTGGTGAGTAGGTATCATGTTTATATGATGAGACCAAGGATTTTCAGTTGACATATGGCTGGCGTGATGGAATCTTAAGATCTGCTGTATGGATGGGAATATAAGTTTGAAAATTAAGATGCAAAGAAGCTGCATAAGAAAAATCTTTATGATTAAAAATTGAAGAGCATTGTTCTACGTTATGACTGACAATTGTAAGCCTTTCGTTTACAGGAGAGCTGCTTCCTAATTTGTACACAGAACTCTTCAGAACCATTGGCTCTTCTCTTTACAGGTTTTAAAAATGTAATTAACGAGATATGGCATAAATATTGTTTACATGTTGGCTATGGGGCTAGACTAAGCAACAACCACCATAAGGAAAAACGGGCAGATATTGCAGTGGGATTGATTAGAGAGGCAACAGCAGGCCTGGATGGAGCTGCTCTCATGACAAATGTCCATGCATGATGTAAACCTCCTTTTTGATCATGGTGTTTTACTTACTCACATTGCAGGTGGGTATTACATTTTTAATTGATTCCTAGCAGCACAATCCATATCCTTCACTGGTACGTTTCCATTTCACAAGGTTATAGGCTTTCAGCGTGTCTTGTTAGATGTTAAGACAAGACAGATTTTTTTGCACAGACTGATGTCTATTGATATTACATTAGTTCATCAAGGTTACATATCACACTGCGTTGCACTACATTTCACATTTGCTGTATCATGACAAGAGGTTTATAATATTCACTCTGGGACACATAAAGTGCCTGCTACCTATCCCTTGGATAAATAATTTAAAAAAATGTTGGGAAATCATACCTAATTAGTAGGATCTGCAACTCAACAAGTGCCCTTTAATTTAAATTGTATTTGTATTTTGATAGGTATTGATTTTGAGTTGGAGAGATGAATAATACATTTTGCATTTCTGCATTGTTCACAGCAATAATCTGAGAGAAGTAATGGAGGAACACTCCTGCAATGGAAGCTGCCTCTTTGGGGACCCTCATGCCTTTCCCTAGAAAACCCATGGGGCAGTTAAAGGCACTCCCGAACTGCATGGAGTGGCCTGATCCCTTTTTCTTCCACTGATTTGCTGCATCATCCTGGACAAATCAGCCTCTCAAAGTCTCTCCTTTTCTATCAGTAAAATGGAAACATAATGGTTCCTCAGCAGTCTGAAAATGGCCATGAGACACAGGGACAAAAGGAACAGCTACATCTGAGCAGACATTATTCAAGTCCTGCCTAGTGTTACCACGTGGAGCACTGGGGGCAAAGAAGAGAGCCGGCAAGTGAGTCTTCCCGTGGGCACAGGAATCTCTTTTCAGGTACTAGGACCCATGGTGAAACCGAACACCTCTGAAAGCAGTAAGGTGGAGGTGGGCATCACGCAGCATGCGCAAACCCAGCCACACTGCCTTCTCTCCCTGCTGCCAGCATTAATGTTCTGGTTATTTTGGCTACTCACTTCCCTGGGTGAATTGACAAAACAAGATTCATTTGTTTTTCTTGACTGGAAGCTAACTCCTTGGAGTGAGAAGACTAAACAAGGTGTAAGTTGTACCATACACATAATCCAGGTAACGCATGCAGGCTGGTGTCTTCCTGAGGCAATAGCCACTCAGCATGGAGGTACACAAGCCTGTTTGCATGAGTGGCCCGGGGTGA
Organism: Eurypyga helias; assembly: GCF_000690775.1. NCBI lineage: Eukaryota > Metazoa > Chordata > Aves > Eurypygiformes > Eurypygidae > Eurypyga > Eurypyga helias. The sequence goes on from NW_010257961.1 coordinate 26,405, forward strand.
GGAACAGAAGCAGGAAAAAAAAAAATATCTCTGAGATTGAAAACAAATCAGAATATATATAGGTATTTACAAACACTGGTTTCCAGCACCCCAGCAGCTATAACAAATGCAGACTCTGTGAGATAACCGTAATTATAGAAAAGCTTTATTTTTTTTTTCCACCCAGTATGCCAGCTCTGATTAGAAAGGAAAACCATAGGCTCAACTGTGCAACACAATAAAGGATGGCATAAAAGCAAGCATCAGACTGGCCCCTCAGCTGCTGGCAAACAATACAGTCATAAGAAAAGAGACAATGAAAATACAATAAGTAGAAATAGCAGTTTTTTCCCCATAATATAAACACTGTAGACATTCTTTTAATACAAAAAGAAGCAGGATCAACAGTGACAGCTTTAAATTTGCCAAGTATCATGGGAGGAAAATACATCCGCCTCAAACCAAGCCAAAGGAGCAGAATGAGCCAAGATGTTCCCAGAACAAAGACATCTCTTTTTATAGGTCTCAGAGAGTTAGTAGGCTTTAAAAAAAAAAAAAAAATTAAATTTGAAAAAGAAACAAATAATCTTTGGCCCACTCTAGTTTCAGCAAGATTTGCTGAAATATCTATTAGTGCCTGTTTAAGTAGGTGCAGTCCAATGCACCAAAATCACTTTATGATCTTCAAAAAACAGAAGTTATATTTAAGACACTTTATTTAAATATGCACCTTAAAAAAATTCCCGAGTAGACAACTGGGAGCCAGGACTGTGCAACTCTGAAGTGGAGGGATTTCTGTCACATGGAAGAGCAGATGATCTGTATGTGTTTGTTTCCTCAGCCTCTCACAGAGGAAGATTTAAATAACGCATGGTGGATTTCTTTGTGATGCCTTTCCTTTTTTTTTTTTGTGTGTGTGTGTGTGTCTTTTAGAAGTACTACCTGAATATTAAGACCTACACTCACATAATTATGAGTGATATCCAACTTCTCTAAATCTGCCTGAAACTGGAAAGGTGAGACAGAGAAATGGAGTCTTGGCAACACACAGATGAGATACACAGGAACACACAGCTGAAAGCATAAGAATGGGGTTTCTCGACCATGTTCTTTTCCCTTTTCTCATTAAAGTTTCATCTGAAGAATTTTTTTGTGGGAGCCCTAGCCAGTAAAACAGCACTCATCACTTTTAGGTTCCCAAGCCACAGTGCAATAGTGGCACAGGGGAGAAGACATATCATAGACAATGTCTTTCTTCTTATGCCTGCTGTACCCTCCCAGATGCAGTAATTCACCCTTTTCAGTATCTGTTCATAAGGTACATGCAATACTAATTATCCTGAAGTATTTTTTAAGAAGACGAATACTGAAGTAATTCTTACTTATTTCACAAGATATTCTTCTTTCTGAGTAAAATGCAAATCTATTGCAATAAGTTTCATTTTAAGGCAATGCCAGACACCTCCTGGGTAACTGATCTAGCAAAGTCTGATTCCCAGTGAATCATAAAATCGTTTGGGTTGGCAGGGACCTTAAAGATCACTTAGTTTCAACCCCACTGCCATGGGCAGGGACACCTTCCACTAGGTCAGGTTGCTCAAAGACTCATCCAACCTGGCCTTGAACACTTCCAGGGGTGGGGCACCCACAACATCTCTGGGCAACCTGTCCCAGTGCCTCACCACCCTCTCCAGGAAGAACTTCTTCCTGACACCTAATCACTCACTTTCAATTTAAACCCTTTAACCCTTGTCCTATCACTACATGCACTTGAAAAATAGTGTGTACTCCCCCTAGCATTCTTGTACATCCCTTCCGGTACCGGAAGGCTGCCGTAAGGTCTCCCTAGAGACGACTTTTCTCCAGGCTAAACAAGTGAAGCCACCATGAAAACCATACATTCTTTTATGAATGCCAAAATGGTCCATGAATCTCATAGTATTTCACCTTCTGTTTTATAAATTTTTTATATGCTTTTCTTCAATAAATACATACATTTTGCTTCTTGAATCTTGGGGCCCCATTTGAGCTGTGCAGGTGTTAGAATGTTAATAGGAAAGTAGGAAAATGTAACCAAAAATAAATGGTTTTAACAAAAGAAGAAAGTCTACATTTCACCAAGCAAAGTATAATTTAAAATAAAACACAGGCTCCTGTAACATCTAAATCCTGCATATTTTCTGCAGGGCATGCCACGGCTATTGACATGCTGTTGGTTTTATATGTCCCAGGATGCATGAATTATTACTGTCATTAGATATTTTATATTCCTAGTTCCATAGCAACACTTACTGTCAGCTGTTGTATAGACTATACCAGACCTCTGGCAACGCCTCTTATCGATCACCACTGCTCAATGTTTGCCTGCTCAGTAATGCAAAGACATCCTAATTCTCCAAGACAGAAAACCCACAAGTTGATACATTTGGGATTTCTAGTCCTTTTAAGAGACTGAAGACATAAAACAGATTACAGGAGGAAAACTGATAGGTGATTTATGAGCTTCAGGTACTATGAAAGAAAGTGTGTTGGACAATAATACTAAAGAGAAAAGCTGGCCAGATGTTAATGAACAGTGCTGATGAGCAAACTGGTTATGAAAAGGACCTCAGGAATGAAAAAAGTGTTCTACTGAGAGTCAATGGACTTGCAGTGACAGGTTTATTAACTTCTTGGGGACCCAGCCCAAGTGAGTACTACAGAGATCCCAGTGGCAGAAAAACTATGTCAAAGGTGTTTGTGCTTACAGATTTGAAGGAAGGTAAACTAGCTCAATACTTATTTGGGTGAAATTCCTTGCAGACAAGAAGAGTATGAGTTTATATAAATAATAAAATAGATACTGCAAATCACAGGGTAGCAGAGAATACCACAGCTGTCTCTGAAAAGACCCAGTGTGGCAGTGACTGTCTTCTGGGCTCAGCACAAACACATACACCCTCCAACACCCACTTAAGTCAAAGGGAAAGTGACCTACACTTGGTAGGGGACAAGTCCTGCTGGGCACTGCAGCTTGTCACAGCAGCACACCAGCCTCAGCCCCTGCTTTGAGGAGCTGCTTTATCACCTGCTTCCTTCCCCTAATCCACACTCTTCCCTTCCCTTTGATGCTGCCTCTCCTGATTTCTCTCCTCCTTCCAAGGAGCAGCCATAGTCCCATCAGGCTTCCAAGTTGCCGCAGCTTTTTTCCCCCAGCACAGTCCCTCAGGTGAAGTGGGTCTGCAGGCAAGGGGGAAACCAGAAACACCGAGGGGAGAAGCAGGCAGGAGGAGCGCTACTGCAAAAACTTTGTTACCTACCAACAAAAACATCATTATTTCACACTTTTTTTTTTTTAATCTCCAGGTCATAGCTGCAAATAATGCCATTGCCAATGAGGCCTGTTAGCAGCATTTTTTAAATTATTATTATTATTGTTACACTTTTATTTCGGAGTTATTTTATTAAAATGTATTCAATCCTTTGCACCAGTGCAGCTGAGCTGGATTCACCTGATACAAAGACAAGGGGACCAAAGCCTCAGCTGGAGTAAAAGTGCCACTGCAGAGCTCCTGAGGAGAGGTTTCAGGGTCAGGGACCCCTTTGCTGCCCTGTGTGTGTGGGCACAGACTAGGGGAGGAGGGCAGGGGCCACGCTCATGCCCATCACTGTGTCCTAGGGGACCCCTCCTGAAGGGGTGGGAGCCACCACTCTACATGGGGGTGGCAACAGCTGCACCATGCGTGCATGGTTTGGGTGTGTGTACACATGGCTGTGGCCACGTTCGCCTGCACAGGTCAGGTGTGGCAGCTATGGGATGCTGCCCACAGGGGGCAGAGGGGTGTCTCCTCAGGGAGTCACCCAGCTTGAAGAGTGCTGGGTGGGCAATGGCCAAGCCCTGCAAGGGATGGAGGTCCAGGTCTGCAGAGCCTCAACACAGTCCTCCACAGTGGCAAGTGCCCTGCGCAGAAGCAGCCAGGAGCCAGCTCTGCCTCTGAACCACCAGTCCCAGGTGTTTCCCTCAAAGTCATGACATCAGCTGAGGGAAGGCATCCCCTTAGCTTGGCTAGCCTGAACCACTGGATAATTTATGCAAGACCAGCTCAGCTTCTCCCCTTAGACTTGTGGCTGCCCTTCCTCAGGGTGTAGCCCCAGGGGAGCAACCTGGCCTTCTGCCCTGGATACCCAACCAGGTCATGCTTCACATGATGCTTATATATCCTCATGGATAGTTGTTCAGGGACTGAAATACTCCAGTAACACCCCATCAGCATTCACTTGGCCAGGGACCAGCTTTGATGTCCTTGTATGGTGTGCATCCTGCCCAGTGTCTGACATCACCCTGTCCCAGAAGGTTGTGGCTCCCCATATAGGGTGAGGGCCTTCTCCTGCTCCAGACTGACAGGACCCAACTCTCAGGGTGATGCAGATCTTGGATCTGACCCCTGCAGTCAATGCCCATGCTGACTGTGGCTTTTCTTCTCACTTTCACAGCAGAGACAACAGCTGCAGCACCCTCCTGGTGTGCTCTGCTGATCTTCAGTAAGGGGATTTTCCCTCAGATATTGCTTTTTGTCCCACAGGTATGAGTGAAAAAGCAAGCCTGAAGTATGGCAGACGTGTTTTGTCATTGCATTGCACCTTTCTCCTTGCTCTCTCCCATTGTCTGATCCATTTCCTCCAAACACTGACTGCATCTGCTGCCTTAGCACAATCAGAGTTGCTTATACTATCCCAACTCGCTGCAACCAAAAGCCACACTCCTTCAATTTATCTGGCAAGTTTTATTATCACTTGAAATACAGTGGCACAGCTCTGCACCCCTAACGTCTTCAGAGCCACTTAATGGCACAGCTACAGAGCACAATTCCAGTTGAGCTCAGCTGAACACAGAAGGTGACTTCTATCACTGGAGCAGTTTATCATCAGGGTAACACAGGCTGGTAAAGCAGGCAGCATTTGACTAGCAAAGCCTCTTTAACATCCAAAGCAGGGAGCATGGCTGCACACAATTTAAACCCTTGTCAGCAAACAAAAATGTTTTGCTTTGCCAAAATATTATAATGGTGGGTTTATTCTACTTTTTGAAGAGACGGTATTTAATCGACACAACCATTCAGCTCCTCAGCCAGCTTGAAGAGAGCTGGTTAATGACAAAGACCACTGGCATTCACACAGTCCCACCAGTCTCCTTGAATAGAAAATGCCTCTTCCGTTGATTTCTCCCAGGGAGGAACCAGTTTCATTCTTAGCCTCTGGAAATAGTGGGAGGTGCAAACACCAGGGTAAAGGCAGCTCCTCTGCTTCATGAGGCTCAGTCCACTGGCTTCCCATTCCTGTGGTCACATCTGGCATAGCCACTACTCTGGAACATGCAAACCAGCTCCCAAACTCAAGTACCTGGTCACAACAAGGACAGAGAAGGAGTTTCTGCCGCAGTCCATCATCACTAGGGTCAGGCAGAGCTGCACACTACAGTCGGAAAGACTGCTACAGGCACCAGCAGGACTCAACATACTCAGAAATGTCACAAATTGCATGGCCAAAAGCAACCTTTGCCTCTCCATAACACAGTGTATATAGTTTTAGAAATATATATACACACATTTACATACATGGTCAACTACACGTCATGCATATGTATGAGAATATGTACAGGTACACATGATTATAGTCCTAAGTTTTCAGTTAAGAATACATGCATTTTGTGTTCTGTGCAGTAAGATCACAACTCCTGCAGATAGCTTATGAACTGAAATGGGAATTTTGCAGCTCTCCAAATCCTTATGAATCTTTCAGTGGTTTATGCAATTTGGGAAGAGTCTAATGTTGACTTAACACCAGTGTAGTTACTGTGAGAAGGGCTAACTCACACCATCGTTTTCTCTGAACCCTCCTATGAAGAAACAAAATGTATTCCATTTCCACAAACACTGGATGTAGTGTCTTCAATAAAATCAAATGCCTTTAAATTAAATACTTGATATAATTTGATTTATTTGTTGTTCTGCTTCTAATGATTAAAAACATCTACTGTCTTCCCATGATCAATAATCAATTTTAAGGAGCTGTTACTTGCATTATAAACATATAAAAATCCAAGCTACTAAAACGCCTGTATACAGACATATTGTGTGAAAGCCAAACTAAACCCACTGGGCAAAAAAAGACAGGGATAGGTCTGAGATGTTGCAGGCATAAGTATATGGGACAAATTAAAAAAATATCTGGAAACGAGACCATAATCAAGCCCCTTAGCAGATCATTCAGTAAACCACAACCTGAACAACCCTGAGGTAGGTTCCCTTTTTGGAGTGGGAGGTGGAAGAGGGTGAAAAGCAGCATATCCATTTTGCCCAGGGGTCATTCATCTGGGACTATAAACAGGTCACAAAGTCAAGAAGGGCTTTGCAGGTGTGCATTCACACCTCCTGCTTGCAATGTGCTTCAGCTGACAGAAGAAAACAGAAGAGAGACATTCCACTTCGTCTGCAGCTGCCTGAGCTTTCTTCCTCTCTGTTTCCACCTCTTTCTGCCCAACTCCTTCATCCCTCATCCAAGGTCTCTAAGCTTCCTACCATTCCATTCTTTAAACCAGTTTGTGTTAAATTACTGTTGCAGATGCTCTTTCTGTCTTCCTGCTGCCCAGTAGTAAGCAGACTTAGCAGTGACAACCTAACTAATGAAGGTTTATTTAAGAACAGCTCAAACCCATTACAAACTTTTGGCTTGATCCCACAGACCTGCACTCAAGCCTACAATCCCCACCCCAGACTGATCACTGTGGTGTCTAACAGACCTTGGCAGACCTACCAACATCGTCTCAGATGCATTTTTACATACATTAGTTGCAAAAAATTTTTATTACTGCACCAAGCTGTCTTCTGGCCTTGTTACATGTTAAAATTGATGGAGCTGCTCAGGACTAATCCCTGCACTCCTGACATTTGTGAAACTCTTGTCATCCACACAGTATCACCCCAAGACAGCCATTGCTGTCACGCTCATACAGCAGCTCATAAGCATCACTGTATTTTTAACATCCCAGAAACTGTTACTGTATTACATCACTCTATGTCTTTCCCAGAATATTTTTTATATTCTTTGGTTTGTACAAAACATTGCATCTACAATGTCAGCTCTCCCTAGCAGAGTCGATGAGTTATTCCTGCCCAGAGAGGAATGCATGGCCTCCCTCTTAATCATAATACATGATTTTTAGATCTGCTTTCATGACTTGGAAAGCAAGGCACAAACTGCGATCAGTGCATCTACCAGAGCTCTGCTCTTTCTACAAGGGCAGCTGATGTTTCTGGTTGCCAGAGGACAGCGTACTGGTCTCTCCAAAACACAAGGTAAATATTTATGGAAGACATGCTGTTAACTTCTTTCCATCCCAGGTTCAGAACTCATTCTCAACAGGTTGGAAATGCTGAGTCAAACTCCTTCAAATCTCATCTTAAACCCACTTTTTTACAAAGCCTTATTCTCATCAACAGGTCTGCTTTCACTGTCAGTAGTAGGGCAAAACTCCTCAGGTTGCTGTTTCACAAGGGTACTATTAGTTTACTCCATACTGCAGATCATTAGGCTTTGGCTTTTTATAAGGTAGCAGCAAGCAGTTGCGTGGGAACATGTGTTTTCATTGTCCCCATCTGTAACTGTAAGAGGGCACAATGAGAGAAGAGATCATCTATAAGCACCCTAAAAAAACCCTTTGGGCTTTGGTAAGGGTGCATTGATTTGAGTCACTTGACTATTACTGAATCTTTCTATGAAAGCACTGAATGTATATTTGAAACACTTAGCTCCTCCAAATCACAATAACTGATTTTTCCTTTTTGACAGTTACAAGACACTTTAGATAGCTTTTATTTTTTTAAGGAAAAAAAACCCAAAACCAAAAGACGTACAGCCCAGTTTATAGCCAAGTAGAACATTACTTCACCTTTTGTCATGGTTTTGTAAATGATAAACCTTACTGTGCCAGTCCCTGTGCTCTGGCCAAGGTAATAGGAAGAAAACCCCATTAGAGACAGTGCTGGGGAGGGCAGGGGGGTGTGGGGTTTGTTTCAATAAAAAAACCTCACAAACCTCCAAATCACTTTGAGGTCCTGCCTAAGGAGTATGCTGAAAGATTAAGAATTAATTATTGAGCTTACTCATGTTTATACAGTCCTCCCTTTTATTTTCATTTCTCTACTCAGTTTTCCTCTCTTACTTTTCATCAACTTGTCTCTGATTCTTTTTTCTGCTTTTTCCTTTTTCTTCCCTTCCTCTGTTATTTCCAGCCTATTTCCCTTCTGTGCTTTTCCTCTTCTACCTTTTCCCTTTGCTCAGGTGCCCTGTCTCTCTCCTCTGCTCCACCCAGGAGAGGAGTGTTGGGTACTGCTGGGATTTAGTGCCGATTCCTCACCTAGGCTAGCATAAGAAACAAAAAAGAAAGAAAAGATGTAGCAAGTATTTTATTTTTAAAATGTCACAGGTCCTTGAGGACCCTGAATCAATTCCCTCCAAAAAAATACATTGATGACAATTTCTAAGATGCATCAGATCACAAAGTTATTGCTCCTTGAGTAGAATAATGAGTCAGCCAGTTATCGTTGTTGTATATGGGAAACATTTTGCCAGTTATTCATAGACAATTCTGCAAAATTAATCACAACCATTATTTAGTTACAAAATATCTCTATCACATGGACTTTGCCTTTATTCAACCTCCTTCTCTTTGCATACCTATTCAAACACTGACAAAAAAGACATCTATTTACTTAAGCATACCTTTCTGAGCATTTTTTAAATGCAGTAAACTCTCAATTTTCTGCCATAAGTCACACCAAGGACCAGGCCATAAGACCTAACAAGCGATCTCACAAAAACTTTATATGTACTATAACCACCCACGCTACTATTGCATTTTTAATACCAGGTGGTATTTTACACCTCAGATATAATGCACACAGAATAATTGTGAGTATATTGATATCTGGATAACAACATTTAGAAATTACAAGTGTAATGACAAGATTTTATGTGCTGCTCTTTTCTCCCCACATCCTTTGTGTCAGAAGCAGCATACTAATAAATCTCAAATATATTTTGAGATTCATAGCAAGGTTTGCAACACCTGGGTGGAATATATAAACATGTTTTATAATAGTTGCTGCAGCAGGCTGGAGCAGAGAAGCTCAGGAAATGGTCTCTTTTCCATGTTAGTGGACAACAGAAATGAAAGTAGCTTCATCCCTCTGCCTGGGATGTGATCCCCGATATCCGCAGTTCTGGCTGGACTTGAAGGGAAGCAGGTTCCCTGCTCCCGCTAGCACAGACCCAGGCAGCACCATGTGCTGCTTGAAGCTGGTAGAGATGGGGCAGCCCTGCAACACCTTCTAAGTTCATTCAGTGAGCCAAACATCTTTTTAGGATACTTACTGTAAGTATTTATGAGTATTTATGTAAGGTAGCAGCATGGCTTTTAAATCTGGCAGTGCCTAGACTTCACAAGATTCAAATCTGCTACACTCTTAAGATTTGAGGTTAGATTTCTTTTTAGACATTTACATAACCTCAGAAAGTGTTTTGCGCAGAGCTGTCGGTCAGAGAGCTGCCAGCACCATTACTAAAACATTAGGGAGTTTCACACCCAATATACAGCAATCTGTTTGGATCTAAAAACTAGACCATGCTGTAGTAAACATGTTTTTTCCTGATCTCATTTCATGTAATTGAGTAGGAATGTCGAGGTGTTGGAGGCTTGAAATCCTGCCTGGAAGCACAGTGCTGGGCAGGGAGAGTGCTGTATGGGTTACACCAGGGGATCGGGACTCCTCGGCTCATCAGACCAATTCCCTCTACCTTTCTCCACCCACCTGGCAATCTGGTGTCCCTTCACCAAAGGATCAAGTTAACCCAGGGAAGGGACTGAAATGGAGGGATTTATTTCACATGACAAACAGCTTTTCTCTTGTGAATATGAAGCTTAAATCATTGTATGGGTATATCCTCTGAAAATAATACTCAGATTTCCAGAGCTTTAGAGTAGTTATGTGGAAATCATCAGCAGAAATGTTGAGAGGTACTAGAGAGAGGTCCTTAGTTGTAATTTCTTTAACTGAGACCCTCCCTTGCACGATTTCCAGTGACTTCCCACTCTCAAATTCTAAAGGTAATATTAAATTTCTGAAAAATATGTAGTGAATTTTTAAATTATGAATATAAACATTTACCACTGAAAATAATTCACTTACCTCCTCAGTTTCCTTCAGTTAAAACCCTCTGACACCAAACTGTGCTTTATGCATATGCAAGGGAAAATCTGAGGTCAAAAGCACAGGAGCCCTGCTGATGCTATTGAGCCTCATCCCTTCAGCGGGGCAGGGAGGAGCCACACTGTCCCTGTGGAGCTCTGCACAACCTCCCAGCAAGCCCAGCTGCTGCTGCGTCACCTTGCTGGCAGAATCCTGCCCACCCAGGCAGGGCCCTGGCAGAAATCTCCCACCTCAACAAGGAGCAAGAGGGACCCCGAGCCAGTCACGTCTCCACACCGAAAGCCGCACAGCAAAGCAGCACCAGCCCACAGCATCGCACCCTGAGGTGAGGAGCAGCAGGATGGAGGAAACTCAGGTGGCCATGGCTTCAGCATGGCCTTGGAGCATGCGGTTATATGTTATTTTTCTGATGGATTAGGTTGTATCTGTTCATTGCAATAATCCCCCACCCAGACCACTGAAGCTCCCTGAGCTCCCAGATGTTATGGCCCTAGTATTATCGTGAAAAAAGTCACTCTGGCCCCCTGTAACCTCTTTCAATTCACCACATACACCCTGCATTGAGCAGCATACACAGAGCTGTTGTCCTGCCAGAACTTTTCCTTCCATGGATGAGCAATTTTTCTCCCTCTTTTCCCTGTAGTTTATAGAAATAAAAGGAAACAATAGAAAGAAGGAGACTGTGAAGTTAGGAACAGAGTTTCCACTCTGTTATACAGGTACTATGCCTGACCCTGTGGGGAGTTGATAACAACAGTTCATACTGCCAGCTTAATTCAGCAGCTAACTCCATGCAATGCTGACCTAATGTGCGTACATGTGCGTACATGTGTGTCTGCACACACTGGCACACATACTTGCTGTAAAACGGGGCTGTTGTTCTTAAAACAAACGTGTTTGAACGGCATAATATTAATGGAGTGTCTTCACTTGAAAAAATGTCACGTATTTTATATCCTTTATCAATCACAGTGTCTAACTTTGGGGCACACAGATAGCATACTCACTGATTTCTCAGTCAACTCCTGCATTTTTGTGTCGACGGTATTTTTCAAGCCTGACACTGAACAGATGAACAAGTTACGATCTGACATGTTAAAAACAAGACCAATTTCTCACATATCCTGCGCAGCAGACCTATGTCCCTTGTGTGGACAGTCTGCAGCCCTCGCACAGGCAAGGCTGCCGTGGAGGGGAGTGGGATTGCCTGTCGCTAACACTGCTGCACCAGGCTTGCTGTTTGGGGACAGACTTTGCTGCATGGACAGACTTTGGGTTTTTCATTGCAAAAGACAAGGAGACATTGTTTTATTGCCAATCTTCCTAAAAGATGTCTTTAATAACAGTAAGTCTAATAAATCAGCTTATGATTTGGTTTTCTATATAAGGCTATGTTAACTCTCAAAGTATGTAACATCCAAGGAGACACAGGCGAGCACTCTTCCCATATCTCAGGTTGGATACGGGCATTCACATGTATACTTTAAAGTCCTTTCTGAAGTGCTGGAATCCAGGCTCTAATCAGGCTGGCCCAACCCTCAGAGTTGTTAAAGCCAACACTCAGATAACACCACAAACTTACTGCATTTAGATTGCTTTAAGAAACTTTGGCTCTCGTGTCTCATGGTGTCCTGGCTTTCCCCCACTTGCAGCATTAGCACAGGGAGCAGACACAGACCACCGCCGGCTGTAGCACACTCCTCTATTTGGTTACCTGAGCATGAAGGAAAGGTGCCAGAGCCAGGAGCAAGGACCTGCCCTGAAAGAGGGTGGTACTGAATTTATCACCATATACAGGAAGCAGAAGAACTTTTTTTAACCCTGCAGGAGCTCTGAATCAAAATAGCTAGAAAAGTGCAAATTATACAAATCAGATCAGTTTTTCATCATTATGTTAATCTTTTGAATCCTTGCAATAGTTTCTTAGAGACAGAAGAGGTTTTGTCCTGGGGAACCACTGCCCAGCAAGGCCAGACCCCAACCTGCTACCCCCAGGCAGCGGGGTCCACGCTACCCTGCATCCCAGCTTCCCCTGCCTCTGCGTCCACAGGACTTGCTGCAAAATGATTCACAAATTTACGTGGACATTGATGCCTGCCTGAGTCCCGACATCTAAGCAGCACCAGGAATAGCAAACGTTGCTGTGTTTAAGTTTGTTAATAAATAAAACAATGTGTGGCAGCAAGGTTCAAACTGAAAGATAAAAGTCTTGGAGCAGGCTGGTAGCATGATGGCTCTGTGCACATTGCAGCCTCCACCATGCTGCTTTCTCTTCATCCAAGTCCAGGATTTACACGCCCCCTCCCTCAAGTAGGACCCAGTGGAAAGGGGACTTGGCAGCTGCCCGTGTCTCTCCTGCCATTTGCTGCCTGCGGGGGGCCGAGCCACAGGGAAAGCCAGGCTGCCCCTGCCTTCACCAACTGCAGTATTTCCAGTGACTAAAGCAGTTGTCTGTGGGCCTAGGTTTTCGTGTCAGTGTCCATGGGCCACAGAATAACCCTACAAACCAAATTATATGGTCAAGATCCTCTTTCCCAACCAGGAGAATAAATTTTGACCCTTGCCTGTTCTCTAGCAGTCTT
>NW_010257961.1:39229-51884 GCF_000690775.1 Eurypyga helias
ACTCCACTGCAATTAACTGCAGCCCTTGACTTTTGATAACAACTTGTTTTCAATTACCTCCTTCAGACAAATCTGAATGATTATCACCGTTTTTTTCCATCTCTTTCTGATGTCAAGTGTGTATTAAAGCATTCAAAGTGTTCACAGTGCATCAACCACTGACCCTGCAAAACTCCAAGGAAAGCATCCGTTGCCCCCAGTGAAGACTGGGGTAGCCCAAAGCCTAGGTTGCTTTGCCTGGCACAGATCCGCAGGCACCTAGGGGGATAGGTCCCCAGGAGCACAGGTCTGAGCGCTGAGGAGCCACCCTGGTGCCAACTCTGTTGTGCCCAGGGGAAGCTCATACATACTAACAAAATCACTCCTCTCCTGCCAGGGCTGCAGTGCCAGGAGCAGACCAGCAGCAGCTCCTGTCCCACCTGAGCCCTGGGAGATGCCGGCTGCTCCTAAGGCAGAGAGTGTCCACAGGGGCTTGCGGACATGCCGCCTTCTCCCACGGGGCCTCTCCTCCACTCTAAGGCTGACATGGAGCAGGGACCAGGCTTAAGCTGAACCTAACAGCAGCTCTTCCAGGACAGGGAAATGAAGTAAGGAAGCTGCAACACACCATGGATCCTAATTGCATTTGCCCTGCAGGCTCTGAAATGTCAGTCAAACAAATACATCATCATCTTTACTGCTCTGCAGTTGCCATTTACTATTTACTGGAATATTGTCTAGAAAAAGGATGCTACCTAGAAGAGAACATTATGCCAGCCTTAGAAACCAGTGATATTTCTGAACAAACCCATGGGCCCACTGTCTATTCCTACACTGCAGAAAGACAAGAGCCAGAGTCAATTTGTGCTTGTGGAAACAATTGCAGCAGCAGTGGGTACAGAGGCAGCCCAGGACCCAGCGGGCACATCTGAACTGGCACATGCTCTAGAGCTGTGACAATTTACACTAGAGAAAGGCATGGTTTACTGAGTGGAGGGAAAAATAAAATCCTAAACTGAGCTCTTTTGTAAGTCGATGTTTTCTAATGCAACTTCACCAGAGTTTATGAGGACTGGGGCAATATGAAGAGGCAGAGCATGCTGAGTCCCCATCTCAATCAATACACAGAGCCAGTAATTTCTAGGAGATGCCAATGCCATGGGGCAGACAGGGGTTTGCTGAAATGGCGAATTCCCTTTCCCTGGGAACAGCCCCACTGAAGTTTTCTCTGGCAATGCCTCTTGCCCTCCAGAGAGCTCACTTCCTGCTACAGGCAGCTCCTTAGTCACCTCTACACTAGAGACTCAGAATAAGTGTTTGAGCTGTTAATATGCAGAATCATTCTGAATCACCCCATATTACCACTACTTTATTTTTCCTTCCTGCCAAAAAAACATAACAAAGGGTGCACAGCCCATTTCTACCTACTGTAATTCCCCTCCCTCTCCCCACAAAAAATATAGACTTACCTAGACCACATCCCACTGACTTCTAAGCAAAGCCCAGTCCATCTGCCCTTCCCTCTCTTCAGGTAGGAGAGCTAGTCCCAGAGGGCAGTTTCAGACCTACTTATAGATTCAGCCTCCATGGGCTGGGGAGAAGAGGCTGTGCCCAGCACAGGTGAGGAGGAAGCTTTCCATTGTCAAAAGAGGCAACAACCACCTGCTAGACATCAGCTTAGCCAGGAAAACCTGTGCCCTTTGAACCAGCACCTGGCATTCTGTTTCTAGAATGTTCAGCAACCATTTTATTTCTGACATTTTTGGTTTCCGTCACTTCCTCCCTGGCACTGAAAGTTGGTTCAAGCTGTCATGTTGGGGCAACCCCTTGGGTGAGCACTAATGAGGCTATGCAGTGCCTGGAGGTCAGGGAGAGGGACACCACCAGCAGTGCTGTGGCTGCTGCCTGGCTCAGGGTCGGCTGTTCTGCTCAGGGACAGAGCTTGACTTGTGGCAGTCTCAGCGGGCTGTGTTAACTTCATCACACCATAAGCATTCAGTCCCTACCTTATTCTTTGCATACTTTGTTGGCCCCAGGTATAGTTCCTGCAGATATACAAGCTGGGTGCATTTTTTTTTTTTTTCATTTTAAACAAAACAAATGTCATGTTTTCTCACCCTTTTGTCCCTCTCTTTCAGATGGGTTTTCTTAAATTCTTGTGGATTCTGTAGTCTCATAAACCACGTTGGCTGGAGTAAGCTGTGTGTGAATCACCATTGTCATTTAGGGAATTGAAGGTTTAATTTCATGGTAGAATTAAGGTTGACATTTCCTTTTTATTTACATGACACCAGGGGTTAATAAGGTTACTATAACCTTAATCTTTGATAGCTCAACAATAGAATACTCTGGGATTACTGCGAAAGATGGATTTTAACTCTTTTAATCCCATTATTGTTGATAATCTTATCAACTCTGTGCCCAATCCTAGAGATGGTGCAGGGGAACCTCAGCCTCTACAATTCCTTTCCATGGAGCAACACTCATAGTTTGAAAAGAAGAGCTAGAGAGACTTGCTTGGTTGATGCCTGAAGTGAGGTAAACAGTTTGCAGTAGTGCTGCAACACTGCTTTTAAACTCCTTGTCAGAGATCTTTGCCAAGAAAAACACTGGTCCAGTGGCATATGTTGACAGAGCAATGCAAGGTTGCTCTAATTCCCTTACTTTGTTTTTCCCTCCTCCCATGTGTCAACTGCTCCAAGAATCAGACTGCAATTCTGGCAAGTTGAGATCCAGAAACTTACTGCTAATTACCATGTTTACAATTCCCAACCTATCTGTTGGTGCCAACAATCAAACTGCATCCTCTTGTGTGCACCAAAAGACACTTGCTGGCACTAGCTTCCTAAGGTTCCAGGCTGGCTACATTAATTACTGTTAACTTAATTTTTGTGTATTGAGAAGCAGTTTTAATTAACAATCCCATGGATTAAAGTAATACTTTTATGAGTTTCAAGGAACAGCATCTTGATTTATAGACTGCTTACCAACCTATATGTCTTTTATTCAGGAACACAATTGGTAGTAAATTTGTATGTGGTCTGACAAATAAAATAGGCAGAGGTTTAATAAAAAACACACCAGAAAATGAAGGGGTATGCCTTCCCTTTGAAATGAAATAAGCAGCTATAAAAAGGGAGGTTGGATATTTTTTATCACTTCTCAGTAAATGTATGATTGGACAAAATAAACAATGTTCTCACGGTGTATCAATGAATCAAAGTATTTAATGAATTTTTTTTAAAGGCATGTATTTTATGAACTCTATGAAAGAGACTCCAAACACAAATAACTGCAGGGCACAGCCTGAGCAGAGAGGATCCCGTTTGTGCCCTGCAGGTCCTAGCCCGAGACTCCTGAAGGCCATCTGTCTACTCAGACGAAACAGACACAACTGAGATCCTCTTTAACAAAGCACACGCTTCAATCCCACTGACATCAGCAAAGCGTACCCTGCCTGAAGAGCAGCACATCCCAGCAGCCAGGCTGGGCTGGGAGTGTTTGCGGACCCACATGGGCACACCAGGATCCAGGAGGCACACACGGCTGTGCATTGCATGGAAAGGTGCTACCCACCAAAGGCCTCTGCTCCTGGAGCTGTGCCTGCAGATCCCACCCACACCCCACAACTACCCCCCTCCGGCCATTTGTTTCTAACCCGATTTTTCCATGCCAATGACATTCACAGTCTCTGTGATGCCAGCCTTCAAGATTTCGTGAGAACTGCATTATACTGCCTCTCCGAAGAGGTTTTTCTGTTCTCTGGCCAGCATGGAAGTAAAGGACAAAGAGCAGAGCTATCCCGAGCTTTGTCCCCACATGGCTTGGTGTTCGTGGGGCGGACAGGCTGCCAGCAGCAGCACAAGGCTGCCCTCGGTCAGTCCTGCTGGACACACTGGCAGAGTGCAAGATGCCAGCATGGCCACTGCCTGCCAGACGTCCCTACCTCTGCTGAGGCTGCAGTTGGTCTTCTCCTTTAGGGGCAGTTTGACTTGTCACAGTGGTCCGAAAACTGACATATTTAAGAGGAACTCTGAAGTCAGAATGTAGAGCAGGGCCATGCTTTGATCTACTTATGAGAATGCTGGTCCTACTTGTCTTCCAAAATTCAATCTACTTTTCAATGTGTAAGGATAGAATTAGGAGTCTGATTTTAGGCCCCCTTTTCTTAAAACTTAGTCTAAGTCTGCAGTAACAGGCCACAGTGAGGCTGCCTTTTCTGCCCTGTAGCAGATTCTCTGCCGTCTCTCAGAGTCCCAAGACAACAGCCTTGTTCTCCTGGCAGCGTTTCTCAGGCTGCCAGCCACAGCCAGGCTCCTGCTCTTACTCATGGTCCTACTCTGTGGGGTTGCAGTGGGCTACTAAGGAAAAGATAACCCAGGGAAAAACTCAAGCATATGAAAATTGGTGTGGGATAGGGAATGTGGAGCCAAAGAAGGGAGTAAGCCAAAGATACAGACACTAAAATCAACAAGAGTTTTGACATACAAGGGGAGGAAGGGAAGCAAAATGAATCAGTGCTCCCAGAGGAGGCAATCTGGATCTATTGTGGTCCTAAAGCAAAAGTGGAAACAAGCATTTAAGAGCAGTTAATTTATATAAAGTGTAAGGACTGTGCTAAGCAGGCTACCTAAGGAGACAATAAACCTACACCTTGGAGAATCGTCTGAGTTAGTTCAGCACTTCAGAGGAAAGAGATATTCAAGGTTGCAAAGGCAAGCAGCAGCATACTGGCACACATGGACACAGCTCACATGGCCCAGGTTACTGATGCGTTTTTCCTCCCCAACCCAGCCTGCTTAGCATGATCACTTACATTTTGTCTAACTTACAAACATAGTCTAAAGAGAGTTGGCCAATTTCTATTCCATTTATAATTTAGCAAGCAGAGGAGCTTAATTCTCCTCGTTTACATAAAACATACCTAAAACTGAAAACAAAATAACTTCAGAGCATATGGAGAAAGTATACAAGAGCCACAGAGGAAAGGAGGAGTAAAAAGGGACATGGAGTAAAAAGCACTGTCTGGATTGTGCTTTGATAAGGGGTTTTGAGTGCTTCAACATCTCATAGACAAGCACGTTTTCAGTGTCATGAGCATGTGTTGGCACTGTACCTCAGCCTTGTCACTGGACTGTCAGCCACATGGACCTACCTAACCAACGTTGCAATGCCAGATGGGACTTTTTTACTGCATCTGTTTTTTTCTAGATAAAGAAGAAATATTGTTCAAAACCTGCAGTGACATGGCAAGAAGGCATTGGTGTGTATCAGCCTAGCACTGCCTTTCTCCCATTTCCTCCTGGACAACTCCTTTTCTCATGAGGAAAGACAGGGAGCTCCCACCCTGTGGGTAAGCCCAGGTAGCATGCCGCTTCCTGGGGAGCAGCAATGGGGCTGCGTTCTTGCCTCCCTGCTCTTGCAGCCGTTTCTTCTGGATTCCTCCTCCATCACTGCCGGGTCCTGGCAGAGCCATCGAAGGCTGAGAGGAAACACCATATGCCCAGTGCCAAAGCTGATATTCGTCCTGCGGTGTAGTAGGCTCCAAACTGTGCCTTTCTTCCCTGTTTGCCTGAGGAGTCATCCTGGGTACTAACATTCGTCCCCATGGAGGCTGGAGGAATTCTGGCTGCCTCACCAACTTCTCTCTGAATTCAGTCATTTCCAGTGAGCAATATATTAATAGATGCTGCCTCATTACTGATGTATATCGTGCAAAGGATTTAGCCAGGGATGATGCTTGTCTGCTTTCCTTTTATGGATGAAAAGTGGAATACCAGAGCCTTTATGTGAGATCTCTGCACATGTCAGTCAAACCACACCAGGATGATGATTTTGTGCTCTTAAATCCTTGTTGAATGGCAGCTACATGGCCATAGGAAACATCCATGGGAATGAATTTCAGCTCTGCATGTGTGCACATGTGTGTGTAGGCACATTTACAAGCACACCAAAACCAAATTAACACAGAATACTAATGGTCTCAGCCTGATTTTTTTATCCCTTTTCAAATCCCAAGAATGGCCTGTAGTCTGGGCTACTCTTACACAAATCTCATTTGGTGTTACTATAAACCACTGATTTATTGTAATGGAACTGTTAGTCTCGATTTAAAAAGGAAACCTTAGCGGCCGGCCAAGGCCAAAGCCTCTCAGTCTTTCAGTCTGGGTGCTGTAGTGCATTGATACTTGCCAGCTAAATTTGATCATGAACTTTAGCAAAGGCAAGTTATCAATATTTCAGAAAGCCATTCCTCACACACCTGAGCAGCAAACAGCCTATCACTAAGAAGGCCAAACCCTTGTCAGCATGAGCTGACTTCTATGAAATGAAATACTGACCTTACTGCTAGCTCCAGAGTTAATCTCAGAAGAGAGATTTTTATTAGAGAAAGCAGAGCTATTAGTCTGAGCCTCTCTATGGGGCACATATTCAAGTTTTGCATCCAAGAAATGTGGAATACTTTAAGAAGCATAGCATTTGGTAAAAATCAAAACATAAAAACCCCAATTAAATGTCTGGGGTGGGGTGGGGGATTTATTTATTTGGTTTGCTTTCCTTGGATTTTGCAGCATTACCCGTTCAGCCTCCTTTCCTTTGTTGGAGTTTTTCCTCCTGCTGCACCAGGGAAGCTGGAACGGAGCGAGCAGCACTGACTCACTGCAGCTCCAGCAAATGAAAGTTAAACATGTCTGTTTTCATCTCAAACTGGAGGATCTGGACTGGTCTTGCATTCTTTACCAGTAAAAATTTACATACACAGAAATAACAAGTACCTAAACAAAGAGAACAAAAGGGAGAAGTTTTGTTTCTTGCTTCCTAAAGCAGAACTTGCAAATCCTGTTTTCACCAAGGAACGTTATGAAGAGCTAAGGTCAAATGGGTTTATGCCATCACATGTACCACAGCCATGTGATGTCATAACATGACAAAGAACAGTATGACATGCACAGTCAAAAAGAAAAGGCTTGTAATTAAACTTTGAAAGTAGTTATATTATTGTTCTCTGCATAATACAGACCCCTGTCAAACATGCAGGGAAAAATGGGGGAAAGGTGTCTTTCTTAAAAATGGAAAAATCACCATCATCTCTTATACTGAGGTCTGAGAAAGTTTGCACTGCTTTTCTCTAAAGTTCAAGACATTCAGAAAAAACAATAGGAAATTAAATGTTCCTGTCATGTCTAAAATAAAACATACTGAGAAAGAAAAACCCTTCTGCCCCCTCAAACCTTTTGCATGTATCATAAACAGGAAGGGGGACAGCCAGGCAGGGGAGAAAAGAAATTAGGAGAACAAGAAACAGTTTTTCCCTGTTGTGATCCTTTTTAACAAGCAGAGCATAAAAACTGTGACAGTTGTTGCTCCAGTAAACCAGCAGACATTGAACTGTGTAATTTTGGATTTCAGAAGAATATTTTGGGCAATTTGATTAAGAAGTAATACTGCTCTACATTTTCCTGGAGTAACCAGGCAAGTTATCTCCTGAAGAATGACTGTTAAGAGATGACTTTCCAGATGGTGCGAAGCATTAATGCATCAAGCCTCCCTGGTCTTGTTATTTCCCACCTAACTTAAGAAAAAAAATAAAAATCCTTTGTAATGTAGTAGTTACAGTGATGCTTTTTTATTTGAATTTTCTATCAACTTCTTGTTAGGAGAATGTGAATACTCACAAAGCTGTTACTATCTGATAATCTAAAAGAAGTCATATGAAATCTACATTATGTATGTAAATGCCTCGGTAAGATGCAGTGAGATGGTTCTTTTTTTGGTAACAGGCTGCACAATAAAATGCGGTACAGTTCTGGCTCAGAATGTCCCTCTTTCTCCAAATGGAGAAGACCAACCCATGGTCTTCAAGATGGTGATCACTTTGTCATTGATTTTTAGTGATTTAAAAGATAGGCTTGACCTGTGAACATTAATAGACTTTGTGATACTGACCTGACTTAGTAAAAGAACTGCTAATATTCCAAACCACATTATGAATCAGCAATTCTTAATATTAAGAAAAGACAGTTATATTTTTCCAGCATTTCTTGCCTAATGTAATAATGTGAAAGGGGTGTACATTGCATAAAACTCATATGAACTGATACAGAACAATACTGTGGTGACAACTGACCTTGAAACAGATGAAAGATTAAGTCTGACTTAATCTGAAATACCCTGAGAGAGTAGCTTGGGAAGTTTAGGCAGCCTCTTATAGGCCTACCTCTTTCTTTCTAGTGGTATAAAGTCTTGGGGAATTATCAGAGCCATTTAAGCTCTGTGGAGGCATATCACAGAAATCAGAGTCACAAAGGCCACCCCAGGTGGCTCTCCATCCCTCATAAGGTGACTGCTGCATGCAGTGTCTTGGCCAAGCTAATATTGTATCATCCAGACAAGAGCTTTCCTGTCTGGAGATTGCTCCGGTACTTTATATCATTCCCACTGGCTAAAGGGGTATTGGGTTCACTGAAAGGAAACATTTCTTGATAGCCAGACTGCATTTTCTCCCCACATAGCTCCTAGGTCTATCTGCACACACCAGGCTACATCGCTTTCCTGCAGACAGGAGAAATTCTGACCCCACTGAAGTAAATGGAAAATTCCCACTGGTTTCTGTAGGAGAACAATTTCAAAAGTATATTTCATTTATCTACATGGGCATTATTATGTAACTTTGTCTAGGTGTATATAAAAATATATATAAAACTCCTTTTAGCTATGTATTCAGGGGTCTTATTTTTCCCATCAATCAACCCTTCTGGTTTCTGGAACATTTCACCTAATTTTCTGTTGGCTGCTTTTAACTAGATACTGTTTTTCCCGAAAGCAAACTACCAATCTGTGTGATGTTCTAGCCCTGGTTTCTGCACTTGTGGTGCATTCTCCCAGCACCATGCTGGAGATGAGAGATGAGAGATGAGCTCCTTTCCTCCCATCCCTGGTGCCTCTCCTCTGCCCTCCAGCTCTGCAAAGCCACAGCACACCTACCATCACCCCCAGGACTCTTATCTTTCCCTTCCTCGGGATCCCCTCTGTCCTTCCATGTCAGACTCTTTCCAAAAAAACTGGCTTAGGTTTTCACTTCGAGACTTCTCATTTTTGGCCTGTACATTTCTTTGGAGCCGTTGTTATTATCAAGCCAACATTTATAAATAGCTACATGCATTGCAGTTATGTGATAATCAAGCCCTTTGATTTTTGAGCAATTTGGTTACTAAATGATAGCAATAAAAAGCATGCAAGCATCATGGGCACTAGCCCAGGAAATGTTTCTACCACTGAAGTTTTCAGGAGGCAAAAGCTGAATCTGGTAAAGAGGTATGATTATTAATAATGAGCGTTATGCTTTACCTTTAAACACTAAATGGTGAGGTGTCATAACATCTAAGGGTAATACCTAGGGTGGGTGCCTTTTAGAAAAATAGTAAACTTTCAGAAGGAAGAGAAGAAAAAGCCTTTTGTATATGTAAAGACACTATTTATTTTTAAAATTGCATGAAAACAGAGTTTTATACATTACTTCTAGAGTGATGAACGCAGGCAAAAAGGTCAGTTAGCTTATCCTTACAGCTGCAACATGTATGTATAGCTGTGTGGATGTATAGGTACTATCTTTTCAGTTTCCTTAAGAAAACCCTGTGAGCACTAGAAGCCACCTAAACTAACACAAAAGACAATAACCTGTTATGGGAATAAATCCTACACTCCTATCAAAATCAGAGGTGGTCTTAAAAGTGGAAAGCAAGCAGAACTGACCCCAGTAAAACTGTGCATATCTACATGCAACAGTGTGTGCATTTATTTTAGGTAAATTTGCAAGCAGAAAGAGGAATCACAACACTGTTCATAAATACACACTGCAACAGCACAGACCCTGCTATGGTGAGCAGGAGTCGTGTCTCTGTCTGGTCTAGGGGAGTGGGGCTTTTCATATTATGCTGTAGCCTCCCTTCAGAGAGATGTATATATATATGTGTGTGTGTATATATATATTTGTTCCATTCAGAGATATGTATATATGTAAGGGCTATAGGCTTACATATTTGTGGGAAAAGCACCTGAAATTAAATGGCAGTCCTTTTCAATTAATTTTGGGTATTGTTAAGCATAACGATGTTTCCTCTTATAGGCAGATCCCGGCAGGGCTCTTCCCCTGCCTGCACAGGGCAATTGGGACCAAAGCTACTCTTCCTTCTCCTGCTCCTGCCATGAGGTGTAACATGCCCGTGGTGCTTGGGTCACAGCCCTTTTGGCGGTCTCCTGCTCTGGGAAGGCCCAAGCAGTCACTATCTCCACAGCACAGAGCAGGGTGGGAAGCAGTCAGCATCACGGGTGCTACTATGGGGGGCCCTGCAGCACCCTGTTCTGTGCCAGGGCAGCTGCCACTCCCATGTCCACTCCTCCATCAGTCTGCTACACTGCTACGGCCCTGGTGCAACAAAGACCTACCTACAGGAGCAGCCTCGAAGGCTGCTCCAGCAGATAAAATTACCCAGACACATAAATCTCCGTAGGATTATGGCCTTTAAAAAAAGGCCAAGTTCAAATAATTATTTCGGGGCTAATTCTTTATTTAAATTTCTACCAGGATGCAGATTACAAAAACAATTTTAGAACAGAAATTTAGTATTCTAAATTAATTAAATATGCAGTCGCCAAAATAGCTATTAACACACAGTTGGTGCTGCCACAAACCTCATTCTAAAATGCTGTCTTAGAAAACACTCATATTGGTACAATTAAAAACTATTATTTGTAAAGTAATTTCTTATTATGTTGCACTATAGCCTTTTAGTACAATTTTTGCTGTTAACGAAATATCATTAGACTATTAGAGACAGAGGGGATTTAGGTTCAGTTTTTAGCATACAGGATTCGCAATTTCTAAAGCAAAAAATATAGGTGGCATAATGTTGTAAAAATCCCTTTCACTAGAAGTCTAATATTCCCCGCAGTGAAATCAATTTAATCTCTGCTACTGCACTGAATTATAGGATTTGGCCAAAAATATTTTGGATTTAACATGAGTAACCTAGCTCCCCTGAGCAGTCGCGTGGAAGATGCGTGCATTCGCGAGATCAGGCCTGCAGTGTAACTAGTCTCTTCTTAAAGATCTGTTGTTCAGAAACAACTGCTTCTGTCCTTCGATATACATAGGTGACAGACACCAAGAACTGCTAATGAACAGGAGAGCTACTCTGAGATGGATCTATTGAGAAACATCATTTTAAGAGCCTTTAGGCTATTGACCCTTTCCCACAATATTTTGTAATTATTTTGGTGAGCACATCCAGTATTTCTCTGATCGGACCTACATTTTCAATATTTTAACCCACATATCATAGCGATTGCCAAAAGATTTTAGAGAAAAGATATCTACAACCATCAAAATGTTAATTTTGACAATTACAAAGAGTACATGCATTGAAAATGCATCAGCCCTGTCATTAAGGCATTATTCAGCAAAATCAGCTCATCAAGCTAAACAGAAAGCAACTAGAAGAAACTGGGTGTAAAGAAACATTTTACTAAGCTTGTATTTATGGGTACCAGTCTAATCCATACTGCACAAGATACTCAACCAAGCAAAGAGCAAACAAAATGACATCCTTTATGTGATGAAATGAGAACTCCTGATAATTCTCTGTCATGACTCAAGGGAAAATGTCAACTGAAAACTCAGATCAGAGGAAGGTTTGTAATACAAACCTGAATGTTTAGAACAGTTTCCACCGCTGTTCCTGCAGCACTTGTGAACGTGGCTGTGTTACGGTGCTGAACTGACTATGATTTAGCAGCTGATTGTGCCTTTTTAAAGCATAATTTAACATTATTTTTGAGACTGTTGAATGTACTGAACTACAAGAAAAAATCTGCTTTCAAGTGGTATTAGAGAACCATGAGGATCAGAGTGTTAGCATCAAAGATGTGTCTAAAGACTAACAGATGAACGCGTCTGCGTAACAATGAGCACTCTGCTCACTACTGAAGGCAACAGAGTAAGATTCCTTTGGCAGTTGTTGGAAATAATTAAGGAGAACATAGATGGCCTTTCAATCGCTAAGCAAGAGACAGAGAGAAAGACATTTTCCGTCATCCCCTTGCACTCACAACTTAACGATCACCGCACATCTGGCTTTTCCATATTAAAAATTGTTCTTAGCCTCATTTAGCTGAGCTTGGGGAAGGATCCATTCAAAAAGGCTATCTCATCACAGTACTTTTGGTCTTGCTTTAAAATGGCTTCTGATCTAATTTGCTTAAGGCTGAAATCTGGTCTCACAATTGCAACTATGTGGCAACAAGACCTGGGATCGTGTGGGCGCATGGCCTTGAATGGGGAACCATAGGGATGATCATACCCTGCTCCTTGTCTCTGCCCATCTTGGGCCAGAGAAGCAGGGGAAAAAAGGCTGGGAGCATGAATGCTATGCCTGGATTTTCCAAAATACAGCATCTTTTTAACCAAAGCCTGTGCCCTGCTACTGAGATTGGAGAGGGGGACGGATGCACCTCTTATTCTGGATTAAAGAGATGGGGCATGGCTTGGCCAGTAATGGGAATTAACATTCCCTTGGTTGTGTCCCCCACCTGCCCAGCTGCAAGTAGCATTTGGGGAGTCCTGAGCTCTTTGGTGTGGCAAAGAAGCCACAGATTGAGCTCGGGGGACGGGGTGGGG
>NW_010257962.1:0-648 GCF_000690775.1 Eurypyga helias
TCCCTGTAAATCGATCCCTCCGGCTGCCGGACTCAGTTTTCCTGAACGCCTTCCAGTTTGCCAGTATCCCGCTGAGGGCGCGTAGCCAGGAGCCGCACGCGGCCCGCATCCGGGCGCGGGAGGTCGGGACTTTTCCCTCTTGTCTCCTCAGATCACGCGAAGGAAAAGCTTCACACAAACCTTGGGAATCTGTTGGACTTCCCGTTGTGCTGGGAGGTGCTGGTACCCTTTTACCTCGGTTGATGGGACTGTTGTTAGTCCGAGTTCGCTTGGAAGCGCCGAACAATCCGGTGTGGCACGGCCTGACGGGGATTGAACCCGTGTGGGAGGATGGCAAATTGAGAGGAGGTGGCTCAAACCGCCCCCTCCCCAAATTTCTCGTTAATGTGTTTATTCCCATCTCCTCCGAAAGGGCTCGGAGCGCGGCTGGAGGCGATGCTGGCTGTGGGGGACGTTCCTGGGATGGCCGAGGGGTGGTTGGTGGACGTGGCACGGGACGGCAGGGAATCTCCCTCACCCGTTTTGAAAGATGGGGAAGTTGGAGAGCGGAAGCGCCAGTGGATGGGTGTGAGAGGATGGGGGGGGGAAGAGACCGAGTCCTGCTCGCGCTGCCTGCCGGTTGGGCAGGAGGAGGAACGGGAGCTCCGG
>NW_010257963.1:0-32793 GCF_000690775.1 Eurypyga helias
ACAGTGGCGTACCTCATAGCTCCTGTTACTGCTGATGTTCCTCAGTATCTGCCTTCCTGAGAGGCCTCTGCCTGTCCCATTGACAAAGCTGTCTGAAAAGGATATTTTTTCACTTAAGATCAGCCAGAGCTGAAGACACCTCTGGTGTCCACTGGAAACGAGTAGACGACAATTTTATTTTATGTATTATGTAAGTAATGAAACTGTGCCGCTAGTTTCTTGGTGGTGTTATCGCCATCCGTTTTCCTCAAATACCTCTTACCTTCTTGTAATTAAATGAATGGACATAAAACAAGGAGGAAGCTGGTTTGGGTTGTGTGAGGTGTTTTTTGTTTTATTTTTTTTGGTTTAGTGTGAGGTTTTTTAACCACTGTACTTAACCTTGAGGGTAGAGAGGTATATTTATCACGGTATTCTTTTTTCTTTTTTTTCACTTATTGTGTACAATAAGTACACAATATATTGTACAGAATACTGTGTTCAAGTGCTAATGGCTTTCTTTATCTGTTAGCACAAATGATTAATACTGTTTAGAAACCTATGTGTCAAACAAATGCTCTCTCCAAAGCATGTTCTGTACTTGCATCTAAACATGCCAAGATTTGACAGCAAGCTGCCTGTGTCTGTTGTGCAGTGCCTCAGGAACAACTTCCATCGGTGCTTCGTGGTCTATTTTTGTTTCCTTTTTAAGTTCAAGTTGTGTGTGCAGTAATGTGTATAGACATTAATGACAGTGTTAAGGTGCTGGCTCTAAGATAGCTGCTGGTGGGTGAACATCATTCTGATGGCAGTTGGTACCGCAGATGAGGAGCTGTCAGCTGGTGTTGGTGAAGGCATGGTGCCACAGTGTTTGAAAGCAGGGATGGGTCCTCACAGGTTGCTAATAGGATTGGTGTGATGCTTGAAGTTTAAGATGAGTGAAAAGTGCTTGAATTCCTCAAGTTTCCAAATGCTGATTGAGAAATGAGTTTAACACAACTATTTCCTATTTCTGTGAAATAACTGCTGATAGTTTTATAACTGCGTAAGAGATTGCTTTGCTTTTCTGAAAGAAGTAGTTAGGACCTTCCCTGCAAAGGATGAACGTTATTCCGTTGCATATAGATTGATCTGCTAGGTTTTTGGTTGTTTCTTCCTTTCTTTGTGGGTTGTTTGAGGGTGTTTTTTTTATTAAATATACAGAGCACAGATTATAAACCACACTTGGTCATAGAACAAATCGAAAAAAGATGAGAAGAAATGCTGCTCAGTATGCATTATTTCCTACAACTTTTCTTGCAGACCCTAACTTTTTTAATTCAGGGAAAAAAATTGCACTACTAAAAAAAAAAAGTAGGGGTAGGAAGTGATATCTCTGCGATTCATTAATCCCAGAAATTCCAATTATCAAGTCATTCTGCTACTGTTTTCTTAAAATGGATTGTGGAAACTTGACAGACGTTTCCCCTGCTGTTGCTCTGTGGAGTGGGATGTGGCATTTTGAAGTTAGCCATTGTAGGGACACGGAAAGTAAATACTCGTGTAAAACGTCATTAGCTGTATCAGGGATCAGTTTAATGAGGTAAACCAACCTTTCACTGAACTTGTGCACACATAGAGCATGCAGATAAGCTGAAATATTTTTCTACAGAAGTTGGCATGCACATGTAACTAATCTCTTAAAGTCTTCAGAGGATCAGTTTATCATATCTGGCGAGGAAGGACAACTGAAACTAATTTTCCAAGCAAGGTTTTTACAGTTTTAATAATGCTAGATACAGAGGAATTTCCTGGGCTCTGATTATTTTAGTACAGGGAGGGCCATTAGAGGGGAAACAATGGAAATGACTAGTTGCATAAGAAGAAACACGAGTGCATAGAGGAATTACACAAGTTGTAATACCATAAAACTTTTGCACCTTCTATTTGTGTCTAACAAAAAGACTGTATTCTCCTTAGCCCCCCAAGAGACCACTAGAGAACGGAATACCTTAATTTGCTTATTTAATGCTTAATCTGTTGGTCTGTGAAGCTAATTCTCAAAGTTAATGTCATTCCTCAAACAAAAGCGAGGTGCATTTATACACATATGGTCAATATAATGGTACATCCCAGTTTTCCAGCTATCTATCAAAAAGGTTAACTACTTAAAGAATAAAACACATGCAGTCCCTTTATTGTAAGTGATAAGGACTTACTGTCATAGACTGCTAATCTAGCTTTAGATTCCAGATTTGAATCTAGAAAAATCTAAACAATATCTATGTTAAGTAATGCAGCTGTTAAATGTCTTTATCATCATGCAGTATTGGAAATACAGGGTTTATGCTGATGGATCAGATCTCCAGTCATCAGACCGTACTGATGCAAAAAATACTATAATTACTGAGTGTGGGGCTGCAGCTAAATGTTTCAGAGGCACTAAAGACATTTCATCTTGGTCTCTGTGAAGATACCAGTTAATGAACTCAGTTCCTATTTAAGCCTGAAATTCATTAGGGAAACAGAAGAATTTCTCTGTACTAGAATAATTCTGAGTTACTTAAAGTGCTCATTCTTCCTTCTCCCCCACCTTCCCCTGACATTTGATCTTATTTATTGCTGTTATTCAGTATTGAGTCATACTTTTGGTCCACATAAACTTAAATACTCATCTGTAAGATAATTAAAACCAGGAAATTTCTTGTTTGAGGACCTGCAAGCTGGTCTTAAAGTAGCTGGAAGCTAACCTGTTCTGATGTTTCCGTTAGCATTTCAGTTGTTTGGAAAATACAGAAAACTGGTTTGATAAGAGAGCTGTCCAGAAGTTAACTTCCAAAACAAAGCATGAGCTGATAGATACTTGCAAATGATTTTTTTCCCAGATTCACTGGGCCATGTTCTGGACTTGCATTTCATAATCATTACCTTTTGGTTTTGCATATTAAATTTCTGTAAAAAGTATAGATACAATACCTCTGGAAAGCAGTACTCTGCAATATCTCACTTGTCAAAGTGAATTTCAGTTGGAACTGTAGACGTGGTTTGAAAATGCTTACTGGATCAAGCCGTTAGTTGCAAATGAAGTTCTGCCTTCCTGAAACGATATTGGAGTTACACTAACATTTCATCATTTAAAAAAACCCTAACTTCTGGAGTGTCTAGAAATTCTGAGTATTGGTAGAAGCACAAAGGTCACAAACAGTGATTGTGTCTCCTGGTCAGGTAACATCTGAAGAAGGTTTTTCAAGATTGGAGTATTGGACGTACATGCTTAAGTTCTTTATTGGATCTGGACTGTAACCTACAACATTTCTGTATTAAAATGGGCATTTCAGTGTCAGTACGTACTGCAGCCTTCAGGTTTTTTCTATGAATTTGCTTCCATTCCCTACTCTACACTTCAGTGCTTGGCTGCTAGTGAAACAGCTGCTTATTGTGTCTTACCCTTTAAAATGTGATCTGGTCATAATGCTGTATGACCGGCTGGATAATACTGGATCAGCAGAGAAAAGGGAAAGTCTGGAAGTTGTAGGCTTCTTGAATGAAACTCTGCACACTGTGTAAGATGCATCACTAACAGTCCTCAAAATAAGAACATTTTTACAGTATGTTTCTTGAAAGGTTTTCTGTTTATGACGGTATATTGGATATACAAGCTACATCACTGGGGTTTTTGTCTGTTAAGAAGTTGGGTATGTCACTATGCGTGTGTTGCTGTATTAAGAAGCATGCTTAGTAGGCTTTGCTCTTGTACGGGAGGATGAGTCTCTTGATCTTCACCAGTTATGTGCAATACTTGTGCAGTGCTTCTTTTAATTTAATTTTTGTGATTGGAAGGACAGTCTAGTGCTTGTTAACATAATTCGATGCCCTTTGTCACGACTGGTAACTTTCATTCTTGCTTTTGCAATTAACTTGAGCAAATATTGTTCACCCTCTCAACTTTATGCATGGCATGCTTCTAGCTTTGCTCTATTTATCTTTCCTAATCTATTTGGAATATTTATAACTTGCAAGTGAAAATTCAGATGTTTTCACTACTTGGAACTTTCCTGTAGTTGAAATCATGAATGTGGAATTGTAACTGATGGTTATTTAATGTATCTAATAGATAGGAACTGGGGCAGCTCCTCTGCTTGGAGCAGAATCATTAATCTAAAAAGCTTGTGCTTTTGAGACTTGTAAGGTCTTTCAGCATACCTTTGAAAATTCTGAGGAAAATGTGGATGGAAAAATGCTGCTTTTCTTTTTTCCCTTTCCCCTATGCTGTTGAAAGGAAACAAAGGCTGACTTCTCAAATTAAACTTTTTTCCTATGGAAATGTCAGCCAGCTGAGAAGCAGTGTGAGTCCCTGTTGTACTGGATACCACAGGAGCTGGCTTTTGTGCCATTCAGTGTGTTTCTTGTAGTGGGGAAGAGATCAACCCTCAATAACTGTGATCCCATGTTAGCTTTACCTGCAACAGCTCTTTACAAAGATCTGATTGTTCTAGAAGACAAAGTAGTAGTTTGTCTCAGGAGCCGGTGCTTGATTTTTATTTCATTTTTTAACTGTGTTCTAAACTCATTACTCCTGAACTTGGCACTCTTTGCTTCATCACCTGAGAAGCTTTTTGTACCCAATAGAACTTGTCTGCCTCTTACTAAAGATAAACCAGGCCTTAATGCAGCTGTATTTTGTAAGCCTTATGTAATCGAAATATCAAACTCCCTCACCTGGTGGGAATCCTGCCAAATATGACAATTTAGGTGGCCTGAGCATCTAAACTGTGGTCTTATTTTGAGGTTCTTGCCAATTTACATACTAAAACTATAGTACAAGGAGTAAACATACAGGATGTACATCTCTTATCAGAACCATTAAATGCTATTCTAAGTTTTAAAATATTGTGACTCTAAAGGAGTTTATAATTCTAGAGCTGTTTTCTGTCATACTATAATAATATATATTGAAACTGCACTGTCTTAAACACTACTAGAGGCAGCTTTCAGGTTTTTTTCTGTTGGGCTTTTTGGAGATGAGTGTTTTTATTACAATCTGTGAAACATGCCTGTTAGCTGTAATTAAACAGCAATTCCATCTCTTTAAAAATACGTTCTAACAAGTAGATAGGCTAGTGAAAGCAAAACTAATGTCAGTGCTCATGGATTTGTTTGTTCCCCGGCAAACCAGTGCAACAGCATAAAAGCAAGCTTTCCTCTCATGAGGCAAAAATGCAAATAATTTACAAATTGCACTGAGGCACTGAAGTTAATACAATCTGGTTTCTGTGATTTATGTTTTTCTCAATTTTCAGTAATGCTTCTGAAATCAGAGCATTAAATTCTGAAAACAGTGTTATTTATACGTATGCCTCAGTCATCTCCGGAGATGCTTGGGGATGTTTATCTTCAGCGCACCACATTTGTGGCTTTTTGTCACAAAACTTGGTCATCTGCATGGCCCTTCCTGTGGAATCAACAGCAAGTTCTAAATAGACTGAGTAAAGATGTGCACGTACACCCCCTCCCCCAGTGTCTCTCTGGAATAACCTCCCTCCCTTAAGAGGGAAGGAGCAGGGGAAATAGTGTCATTTACTTTTTACTAATGTAATAGAGATACAAAAGCATGCTTATTTAAATACAGGGATTGTAGAATTCAACACCACAACTTTTTCTATTGCTGTGGTACTAGGACACTGTTAGCTACGAGGGGAAACAAGATAATGCCACCTAATCCAACTGCCAAGATGTTCTTTCACACCCGGCATCCACTCTTCCTGTGCAAGTTTACGGAGAGTTACTGTACTCACTGTCTCGTTTCCAGGTTATGAGATCTTGTCAACTGATCGCTTCAAATCTGGTAGGGCAAAAGGTGAGTTGGAGTGAAAACAAGACACTTTGTACGTGGTACCTCTGTCTGTCTGGCACTCCCATTTTTCTCTGCTGCTGCTTTAATATTTTTTAAGATGAATCAGTTTGTTAAAAAAAAACATCATCACAATACTGAAAGGACTATGCACTTCTTGCTTGAACGCTGATTGTGTAGAGGTACTTAGCTTGGTTACAAACTAACAGTGACAATAACAAGACTGTCATTCAGTGTAATTAGATACATTTTGTTTTGCTCTGTTGTCTAGGTAGCAAATAGGTGGATGCTCTTAAGTGTGTGCTGCTGTTCTGCACATGTCAGGTGTGAGCTGGTACTCCTCTCTAGAATCTCTTTAGTTACGAATTTTTATGGCAGAGCATATATTTATTAACTAGCAACAAGATAGGAGGTTCTGATTTAAACTAGCAGATCAGTAGTATCACCCACAAATGCATAAGAGAATAAAAGGGCAGTTGATTTTATTTATCTTCAATTAGGGAATGTTCTCTCTTAGCCCTTTTAGGACTGCTTTCCTGACCTGCAGATGCTCCCAGCTGCAGGGCAGCTCCCAGCTGGTGGGTCTTGCTGCTGCGGGAAGAAGCCTGAACATCAAAACAGACTGGCAGGAGGTCTGATACAGAGAATTGCTAGTGCGTTTAGTCCCATTAAACTTCACAACTATAAGTGGAAGAGTGAGTTGTCAGATCTAGCGAAGTTTATTGCTCTCTTTCCTTTTGAGCAAATTTTTAACATCCTTTTGAGAAGCCCAGGGAGGAGCCAGTTTTATTTAGCAAAAACATAAAAACCATTCAAGTTGTTTGACTTGTTTAAGATTAAATGTTTTGATAGAGAAAAATTGTGTGATGGCTCAGGTTCTTTTCTTCCTCCCCCAGTTTTGAAGAAGATAGTATTGGCTAGTGTGAGGGAGGAATTTGTTGGGGCTTTTTCTGAGGGAAAAGAATGGGAAGAGGGAAAACAAGACTGCTAAAAAAGCTGTGGGGGAGTTAGTTGTGTGGCTAGCTTCTGGTTTTGGCTTAGAAGCTGCACATCCAGAGTTTTTCTCCATACATTCCATTCCTTTAAAATGTGCCAGACGAGGGGGTGGGGGAAGGTGGGGTGGGGGGTGTTGTAACTGCTATTTTATTTTTTTATATTGATTGTAATTGTCTTGTTTGAAGCAAGTTTAAGTCTGTCCATTTCTTTCTTGTTGCCTTTTTTTAAACATATAAGCGAAGATTAAAAAAATCAAATGGGCATATAGTTTATTGTTTGAACCTTACAGCAGTTGACTGTATCTGGTGAATTACTGTATATTTGAGTTTCTTATATTCCAGCTTTCGATGTCCCAGTGATAAAAATGTTCTTACCACCATAATTCTTGTAAGTTGGAACAATTTTTGATTTTTCGGAGTTACCAGCTCCTGAGAAAGCTTTTACAGGAGGAGAAAAAAAATTGTCCATCTGAGTATGCTGAGTTAGATACTAATGTGAGGTGTTGCAGTGCACAGTCTGCAGTCCAGTTAAGTGCTAGTTCTGGTACTGCTTTCCTCTGTTTGGGCATTAAAAAATAACTTTTAGTTCACAGTACAACAGCACGAGTGAGCAGTGTTTTAATGCTGTTGTGATGCTGCCTGCTGCTGCTCTGGTCTGTTTGATACTTAATACATAGCACTGGGCACACTGAGTGTTTTTGGAGGCAGAAGGGGGTGGCAGGGAGAGGGGGGAAGCCTCCAAATTTTACTACAAGGAAATTCTCAAGGGGTTGCTGTGAGTATTACTGTTGCACATACCTGTTTATTTAAACACCCTTCCTTTGGAGGCAAAAAAAAAAAAAATCATGATTCCAAACATACTTTATGGCTGGGACTAGAGTTTAACCCACACAACAAGTTTACAGACAAAAAGATTCATTTCCTTGTAGCTTACAAGCCTGAAAATGCTGTGAATCAAACAGTTCCTGAGTGCTTTAAAAAGAGTATTTTTTAAAAAAAACTACTTCACTGACTTTTTAAAATGGTTCTCAACATAAGTAAGACAAACTATTTTAATATTTAGTGCAAATTTGTTACCATTAGATCTTGTTTATGAGTAATTATAGTGTAACAATATTGCAAGCAGTTCTCAGGGATTTTTTTTTGTCCTATTCAGTATTGTGTAAGAAAAATGTAGTTGTTCTGTATCTTTAAATATTTTAGCCTTTTTAACGAGCTAGTGCTCTGCAACCACACTTGACTACAGGAAGCCTTTCTTCTTCTGTACCGTCATCATTTGCGATACGTCCCCCTCCAGTACACTCGTTCATTTGTTCCCTGCCACGTCAGTCAAATGTGTGTGTCTAGCAAACTATCCTGTCACCGTCGTGGGGCTCTGCCTGTGCCTGGGACTGACAGCAGGTACAGAGAATGCTTTCAAACAGCCTTGAATGAGAGAGAGAGAGATTCTTTTAATTTCTCTTTTAGTCTCATTTTATTTTTAGAAGGGAAATGTCTCGTCTCTGGTATGGGAAGAAGGGAAGAAAGCACCAGCCAGTTAATCATAAATACGCTCTGGTAATTTTCAGTGTAGTCTATTCATTTGTTATTGCATTCCTCTAATGTTATGGTGCAGACACAGTTTCTGGAAGTTTAAATTTGGAATGTGTAAACAGGATGCTGAGTCACAGTTTTTCATTGCTTTTAGGTGCATAACCTAATTGCTGGTATTCCACTGGCATTAGGTAAGAGAAACTACTTTAAGCATTAAAGGGGTTGGTTTTTTGTTTGATTTTCGGGGTTTTTTTGTTT
The DNA here is from genome assembly GCF_000690775.1 of Eurypyga helias. Taxonomy (NCBI): domain Eukaryota; kingdom Metazoa; phylum Chordata; class Aves; order Eurypygiformes; family Eurypygidae; genus Eurypyga; species Eurypyga helias. The sequence goes on from NW_010257963.1 coordinate 8,596, forward strand.
GGTTGGGGTTGGTTTTTTTTTGCTTTGGAGTAGTGTGTGGTTTTCAACAAAAATGTGATTTATAGCTAAATACTGTGAACAGTAGCTTGCATTGACATTTAATTAGATAAGTGTAGATCTCCTGAGTTACCATTTGATTATACCCTCTCAGAAGTCATTCAACTTTATGAAGGTCTGATAATACATAAATTGATGGAGATGAGTATGCTGTAGTCCCACTCACATTTCTAATGAAGGAGGGCCAGAGACGGGACAGGACGCTGTTTTTATAGTATATTAGATTCACAAAGGTAACTGTGGTGTCTTTTTTCAGGGTTGTTTTTCCTCAAAAGGACTTGAATTTGTATTAGTATGTAGAGGAAATTGGTTTCAGTGAGACTTGCAAAGCAAACTTCTTGGGGATAGAGAGGAAGTGGTCTTGTCAATATACTTCTTGTGCTTTTACCAGCTGGTAGATATGGAAGGTATTTTTCATTCAGCCTCTGCTTGCAACAGGCTTGTAACCATCCTTTCAAGAATTACGGATCCCCGATTTTGGCTCGTGCTTCTCTTGAAGGTGCTGTTGACTCTGGTTTTTATTTTGATGTTTATTTATAGCCAGGTTACTTGTTGCCACAATTTCATATTCTGCAACTGGGTTTTTGTAGATAATAGGCTCTTAATTTTCATGAATGGAATGTAGAATGGAGATGTAATTTCTGAATTAACTCGTGTAATTTGAGCATACCCTGTAGCAGTGTAAAAGGTATCTGAAGTCTACCAAGACATTCTACCAAGAATGTATTCTTTAATATGTCTCTATATGTAGGTACATATTGCCCAGCTAATTAAAAAAGTAGTAGTATCCCTTGTTAAAATTACTTCTTTTAGGACCAACACTTCGTTTTAGCCAGAGTCCAACTATGCTAATAAAAGCAATAGTTATCAGCTTTTAAAGAGAGGTTGAACTGAAGAAGACTGTATGAGAATCTTTGCTGAGAGAGATTATTTTAAGGTGTAAAACAAGTCAAATCAGAAAAAAGGGTATAAAGTATCTGCAGACGGGAATATTTTTAAAATGTTGCTATGTCGACAAGACATGCTCTGTTCTGGAAGTTGAGGATTTTTCCTTCAATGAATGATCACAAGGCTAACGTGCAAGTGTAACCTACTTAGAAGAGGGAAGGAGTATTGGTACCATTACTTCTGTGGCACACAAGACATAGTGGGAAGCATGTTGAAGAGACTGGCAGCATATATGAAGTGCATGTTTTTGACTAAATATTTCATTAGTGGTTGTTCTGAAATTTGGGTGAAATAACATAGTTGCTGGACGAAATGGAGTGATATAATAAAACAAGAATTCTTGCTTGAAGCAACTAAGTCACCCTGGATTATTTACCTGAAAGACCTTTGTTATTTTTGAGGTGATAGTGTAAATTTGGACTGAGTGTTGTAGGGAGTTGATAGTTTCCCAGCATAAGAGATCAAAATTTTGGCAACTAACCGATGCATTATGCTTCCCCTTCAAAAACTCAGTAATGTTGGCTTCCCACTTGTTTAGTAAATCTGTTTCCTATTTACTGTGTTTCTTTATTTTGCTGCAGCACAAGAGGTGCCAGTAAATTTCCAGAATGTCAGAAATGCAGGCAATCATTCTTTCTGTCAAAGCACTTTCGACAAAGGACATCGGACAATACAAGAGAACACAAGGTGGATTGCCTTCTTTGGGAATGCTTGTCCTGCCCCTAATGCTTTGCTGAGCTTCCCTAGGCAGCCAAAGGGAACAAAACTGAAAACTGAGCTTTGGCCTTTATATTCCTAAGGTGTTATGCAAAGGGAGTTAAAGTGGTGTTGGTATTAATAGCTTGAATGATTTTAGACTTGCACAATTTTTGAGATTCTCAATTTATCGGTTAACTGCAGTTGGTAAGCCTGTGGCTGTAGTTCTTTGGTGATTATGGAGGTATATAATAGGGGCTTACATGTGGAAGCTGAGAATTTAGTACTTCATTCCTGTGGATGTCAGAACTGCAAGGTGCATCAATCTAAAAAGATCTTGGTAATATTATTGAAGTAAGCTTTCCATAGTATGTTTTGTTTTAGAGTAATAAAGAGTGAACTGGTCATCTGTGTCTCTGTGCAATCCAGTACTTCATTACACTGATCACTAAGCCTAGAACCCTTCCTTGGTGACAGATATTTAGGGCAGTAGATAGGGCAAATAATTAGGGGGTTTATGCATCATACCTCGACTGGACATTCCATTTAGTAACTAGGTGTTACATTGCTTACTTTTTTTAATCATTGTGAAATATTAGGCCTCACTACAAATGCAGTCAGAGTAAAATAGCAAATGAACACTTGGAAAAATTGATTTTAAGTTGAAACAAAACAAATGAGTAGTATAGGCTTCTATTTTTTTCTTGCATATAGTTAATAGTCTGTGCAATCTGAAGTTGATCCTCTAGCTGATCCTCTTTCTGGTGAGAGAACTGTTTCCATAGTGGGCTGTGAGTTACTTACCTACTTCTAAGCATGTAGAGTACTTTCTTGTCATACCTGAGCAGACCTCTCTGCATGGCACTATCAGAACTGAGATGTAACTTTGCTCAGCCCTGCCTTCTCCTGGAGTGGCAGCTTGAGGTCAGGCACCAGGTGCTGTGGTTTTGGCATTGGAAGCTAGAGCTTCCTTGCTTGCTAGTGCTGAAACTTCTTTAAGTTGTTCTGAACTGGGCCTAGGCAGCTGGGTTTATTGGTAATGCTGCTATAGGACTTCTTTCTGTTGACAAATGAGTCAGGCTGCCTGAGCTGCCTCTTTAAGAAAGTAATTTTCATAGATACAATTCTTAGTTCGTTGCACTAACATCCTAAGCTTTGTTTAATGTTTGCCCGTGTTGATTTCAGCCCTCTTGCTGGCATTATCATATCTCTCAAATTAATAATTTCTCATATCTTGAAAAACTAGCTTGTTACAAAGGTTTCCAGACTTGGTGTAACACTTGGTGTGCTGCAGGCTTGGACTGCTGTCTTAAGTTCATTTATAAATTCTGATTATTGCAGATACTTTAATTTATCTTCATTTTATGTTAATTGGTACAGTTGCTGTGGACTTAGACCACTTTGAGGCAGACACTTAACAGCCCATCCTGCAAAGCTGTGGAGGACAATACTTACCACAGGGAGAATATTGCTGTTGTGTAATGTACTCAGCTTCGTGTGCTGAGCAGTTCTGAGAGCGCCACTTTTAAAGGTATTGAAGGAGAAAGAACTGCAGTGCTGGGTAATTCAGGACACTGCTGTGATTCTGTCTCTTCTGCATAAAAAGCTCTTAAACCATCCCTGCCTTGTCACCACTAGAGTGACAGGGAGCTGAATTGGCTGAAAACTACAGGAGACAGAAAATGCTTAGCTTTGCAGCCACACTCATTAAAAACCAATCAAACTAAATTACTCTTAGTTTTCTATAGAATGATACCATTTAACTGTTTATCTGATGTGGTGAACCCCATGTAATAATGCATTATTGTAATGTAATCCATATGTCCCAAATAATCTTATTTGATGGAGAAGACTGCTTCTTCAATATTGCTTTCTCTGAAGCAGTGTCTAACATTTTGGGAGGAAATTAAACTTGTCTGAAAAGTCAGGTAATTGTTTTCTCTTAAAATATTCATAACAGCATTCCGTTCACAAATGCACCTTATATTTTCATTGGAAGATATTTACAGCCATTAGAAAGGTTTGATAATTTCTTCCCCCTCATTTACTGATGAATTGGAGGTGGGCTGATACTTTGCAGTCAACTTTGTAAATGTCCTGATAAAATTATATTGGCATTTTTTTTTTTAATTAAATATCCTGGAACTCTGCAAGTGAAAATTTTTGACTCTCACAAGATAACATTAATGAATGTTGCAGTTTTCCTGATTTTACACAGCTGTATTAAGATTCAAAGTTAAATTGTTGAGTTTTCATTCTCTTTCTTAATATTTGGGTTCCTTTAATTTCATATTTACAGCTGATCATGAGGGTATAGATAGCTTATGTTGAAGAGAACCACTTCTACCGTTTGCTTTCTCCATTCTTATCTTTCAGAAGTGCTGTTCAGCTCTGATAAGACCCTCCCTTTCTCCAAGCAGATAGTTTCAGCTACTCATTAACTTTTAAATTCAGCTGTAGTTTGTGTGAGCGTAGCCATTACGCTGCCCTGCTAGTCACCATGCATTCGTTGTGGCTTTGTCAACATTCAGAGGAATGGAATGCCTCACTGGTGTAAGCAGTTCTCATGTTTACAGCTCTCTATAGCAGGTTGGTGGGACCAGTGACTGAAGGGCTTGATGTGTCACCACCACCTGCATGGCAACGTGTCCTTCGTGGTCACTGAAACAATTGTAATCGCCTTTTAGTGTCTGTTGTTGAAGGACCATAAAGTTCCGTATTAGGAATTTTGATTTCTATTTTGCTTACACTGTATACCAGCATAGCTTGCAAGAGCTAAGTACTCTGACGTACTTGTAGAAAAACATGGCTTAGAACATGAGTTTCTCCGGAAGGAGAATCCCAAGCCTCTTGATTAACTGAATCATAAGTATGCAAACCCTCATTTTGACCTACTGCATTAAATATTAAAACTTGAGTGTTCTGCTTAGTGATTAACTCAAATGTACATGGTGTGGAGAGTCAGTCTGAAAAGCACTAATGCTGCAAGAGTTGTATGACTCACTCCAGCATTAATCAATGTTGCTGTTAATAGAGCTGGTGGTAGTATATCTCTAAGGATATATCCCATGTCATTTCAAACTTGATTAGCCCTTGGAATTGTCCTGTGGTAGATTGTTCCAAGTCCCAAAGCAGAATCGGTTTTGCCCTGAAGCACACTAATCTGGCTACACGCATTATTTGTTTCAGTGCCCACTTTAACCGTAAGAGGTTTAATTGTTCTTTCCTCCTGCATTCTTTTTGAATCAGAAAATAACTAGAGTGGGTCCTTCAGGAACGTTTCCTGATCATCAGAAAGTAGCTTTGGGTATCAAGGAAGCTGGATGCTGATAGAGCATAGCAAAGAGATTGCAGTAAATAGAGCACATAGCAAACTCATAGAGGTAGGCCTGCACTTCAACCTTGGGCAGAGTACTTAGATTGCTACCATTTTGGGCAATTTGGCAATTTCTGCGTAAGGATGTGGACTGTATTGGGATTTGGAAAGCCTTGTCCTGTGCCCTAAGGACTTAAGTGTAAGAACTTGTCCAGGTTGGCTGAGGACCTTGCTCAGTCAAACTCAGTCAAAGCCTCCAAGGATGGAGTTTCTGCAGCCTCCCTGGGAAGCGTGTTCCAGTCGTTAACCATCAGTAATATCAACTGTTTGAGCCCAGTTGTCCAGCCAGTTTTTCAGCCTTGTTCTTCACACATTTGACATTACTGATTTGATTGCAAGGCTACTATGGGATAGAACCAAAGCCTTGGTGAAATACAGATAAATAGCATCCACTGCTATCTGCCTAAAAATGCAAGAATTTTTTGTTAGAGAAACATTCTGTACTGAAAACCACAGTCCAGTATGATGCATACAAAACTGCATTTGTCTTTCACAAATAAAAGATCTTGCTTTCTAGATGCTTCTAATACCATGTGAAAAAAATAATGAAGTTCAGTGTTTAAGAATGCACGCTTGAAGTGGAATGAGGTAGAAAGAATGATCAGGAGAACAGACTGCTGATGGTAGGGGCTTGGGGGGAGGGGAAGAAAATCACTGGTTTGTTTATTTTGGTGAAATAGAATAGAGGATTAATATGACTACAGGGAAGGAAAATGAAGAAATCTTGATGGAAGAGGAAACAGCACAGGCAGACTGTGACTTAAACCAGGTTATAAACCAGAATCAGCTTCTAACTAATGACGCTACAAACATTTCAAAACAGCCCTCTCAGGCCTTGCAGGGAGGAGATGCTAGCTGTTTTCAAGATCCATCTCAATTCCTGAATGAAGCTGTAGAAGGCAGTATGTGACTTCATGATTAAATGAGCTATGGAATCCTGAAGTACATCAAACTGTCCACTGCAAAGCAAAAATAAAGTATGTTGACCTAAACCACAAGCATTTATTTATCTTAATGTACCCATTTAAAGCAGAAATCAGTGATGAGTGGATAAGCTTGAAATAGTTTGTATTGTGGTTTACTCGCAGAATTTAGTATGGATTGTATACTTAAAATAAGCACTGAATTTGAGATGGTGGATTCCTTGCCCTTAATTTCCCTGTTGATCGTTTAGCATCCTATATCGTGCTCTTCATGATGTTTGCCATCGCTGTGCAGTGGTCTGGCGCTGTGCTGGCTTTTGTTCACAAAACAGATACAAAGACGTGATGTGACGATGTGCAACAGGTTCAGGATGCCAAGGGACCATTACTGTGTACATATGTGCATAAGCACTCATGTTTCTCCTGGGCAAGAAATTTATCCAAGTACCTTATGCGCACTGTTCTGAGGATGCAGGCACCCCCATGGCTTATGAAAAGGTGTGTCAGAGCTTGGTCACTGAGCAAAAGGGTTGATAAGCAGTTCCCAGGTGCAGGGTGGTGTGTGCCTCTCACAGGTCAAAGGCAAGGTGGTGTTGCCTGTAAAACAGTTTACATTCCAGTATGTGAAACAGCAACTATATAATGGTGTGGGGAGGGTGAGGCTTCTTTTTTGGCAAGAATCTCCTTAAGTAACCACACATTTATGACGCATTGTAAGTTAACTGCTGCTTCTCATGTGATAGGGGCTGAGCTTAAAGAAGCATTAGGGCTAAAGGGTCATCACATTATTGCTTTTCAGGATTACATTCATAAGTTGCTGGTGTGAACAGTGTAATTTGCAATGAACTGTTACAGCAAGTAAAAGTTTAAAACTACACTATCACTTATGTGCTTGAGTGGAAAACTGTTAAAGCTTTGCATATAGCTACTTGACTCTGAGAATGCACAAACCAATAGAATTTACAACAATTCTCTTGATGTTTTTAAGAGAACTGTAGAAAACCGTGGAAATAAAATGATTGCTAGTTAATTACTGATTATTCAGTAATAAAACTGGATGTCACAAGTATTCCTTTCTCCTTGCCTTGCAGTTGCATGGGGTAGAGTCAACCATCGCTGCTCAAGAGCCAGTCATGCGTGACTGTGGGCTCTGTACTCAGGACAGTGGCGAGTATCTGGCCAAACTCCTTGTAGTAAGGGGCAGGTAGATTGGGAGCTGCTGGACTTGTGGTTATCTTCCTTTGACTGTGGTAGGCTCTAGAAGTTTTTAATACACTCTTACTACATGGGACATCCATTTAGTCTCTCCACCAGCTGTTTTAAGATGCTTTCATATAAATGATGATTTTGAGTCATTCTCAAAATCACATTATTTGCTGTAGTTACATCAAAATGACTGTTGTGGTCCTTTAGCCAGCTTGTTGCACTAGAACAGCATGTTCTAAAGCTTTCTGACTAAAGGATTTCTGGCTGTACACCTCCTACCAAAGTGGAGGTGCCATTTGGAGTGAATGTGTTGACATGAGCAGCTCCTGAAGCTTTGGAGGTGAATAGAAAGTCCCAGGATAAAGATACTGTGAGGTGGTATTGGGAAGTTACTAAACTTTAGTTCTGCTTCCTTGTCTTTAACTGTATCTTCACTGCCAGATGAGAGTCAGAACCTACTGAGAATCCTGGGGTTTGCTTCTAGGCTTTATCCAGGAAAGCAAACCAGGTTCACAGGAAATCCTTCATCTGGGTGTAAAGAGTGTTTGAGAGGACTTCAGCCTAAAGAGTTTGGGTTAAGGCATGCAACTCTGACTTCTGATTTAGCATCTTGATACTGGTAACGTGATGCGCTCCTGTATCAGCTCTATATTCATCCTAGAGCAGTGAGATATATCTGACTGCTAGTGCCATTAGTGTTTATTTTGTAATTTTGCTGTGTCTACCCATGTGTCTATACACTCGCCTACCCGTGCATTGTCTGTGCAGAAACAAACATCTTCTAGCACTTCTTGTTTGTTTATCATTGCACATTTTCCCTTCATTACTCTCCTCCACTTTTTCTTTTCTTTCTTACCTTTTTACTTTTCTTCAACTGTCAGTGGAATTATTGTCTTCCTGTCTCCATATTCAGGTAGTGTCAGTGGCTGAGTACCACCGCAGGATCGATGCTCTAAATAGCGAAGAACTGCGCACACTCTGCAGACGTCTCCAGGTGCCCTCTTCAGTAGTTTAAACCCCATCTCCAGATACTAAAACATCTTTCTTTGTAGTGTCTTTGATCAGGGCAAGTCCCACACTCAGTGGGTTTGTCTTGACTACAGCACTACAAGGATCCAGCAGAAAATTCCTTTGTTTTGGATGTATTTAATTGTGCAATGGTGTGATGGAATCAGTAATTTTATGATGGAATTACTACTTCCAGCTTTTTCAAACAGGAATTTTCTGTCAGAATTTAAAAAGTCATTTTCAGTGCTGCTTGACTTGGAGTGATGTGTTTTAACTTCCACTTTAGACTGGTGTGTTGTGTTAGATAGAAGCTTTCCTAAAAAGAATGCAAACCAGGTGAAGAATCCAAAACTTTCTCGCATGGGTGTTTAATTTTATATAGGAATCTTTTCCTCAAGAATCGCACAGTACTTGGCAAGTATGAAGCTTCACAATTTCTGTGGAATAGGTGAGTATTTTTCCCGTTATGCAAGCAGATAACCGAGGCAGTTCGGCACTGCAAACTTCGTACACGTGGAACTGGTAATGGCACTGTCTATTCCGAAAACAGTACTTGGGTTTGGATTTTTGAAGGCTTACTGATATGGACTTAAACTGGTATTTGCATTCTCTTTAGGTGTTTCTCAGTTCTTTGACAATTATAAAATGGTTAGCTGGTGTGTACATCATACATAGCTCACTGATGGAAAGCATAGCTTGGAACTCCTTAGCAGCATTGAGTATTTTGTTTTCCTTTAGTAAGTGGCTGCTGAAACTGTAAAAAAAAAAAAGTCAGTTCTGTTTTTTTACTTTGATCTTGGCTTTTGGTCACTTACTATGTAATTACACATAAGAAAACATTTTCTTAGGTCTTTTATTTCTGTTTATTTAATAACCAGTAATTGCTTTAAAAGGTTTTGCAAGTAGTATGGTTACATAAATCAAAAATGAGCATGAAACCAAAAGCTGCCGTTCTACTTCTATGGGAAAATCAGGAATTTTGCAAAAAAAAAAAAAAATCATTCCCACATGAAAACAGAACAATTCTTTCTGATGGTGGTGGTGGAGAAGAATCCTTGTATTGACACCCTGGAAGTGCAAGAACTCTTTCAAAATACCTTTCACCTGAAATGCTCAGTGTTTAGGCTGACTTGAAAAATCTGTGTTGGGGTGCAGCCTATAAACTCTCTGCTCTGAGAGCATTTAGGTGTTAGTGGTGTAGACTGCGTGGCAGTTGCCAACCTTGGAAGCCCCTGGAATCTGACTGTGTTCGGTCTGCTCTGTCAGAGTTTAGTGGGAACAAAAAACCACAACCCCACACACACCACTTCAGTCCAAATTATTTGTGATTTGCATGGTGCACTTTAATGGAATTAAAGCATAACAAAGGGAATGAGCTTTCTGCTGTGCACTTGAACAAATCTGAACTCTTATGGAGTTGTAGCCTAGCATATGATGGATGAAAGGCATTTAATGTGGAGACTACCAACTAACGTGGTTTACAGATAGCACTCTAATGTAGTCTGTAGCTCATATTCTTGTACATGAAGCTGTATGGATAGAAGTCTATACATTTTTGTTGTGATGTGGAAATTAGTGTGTAGTTTATACTGGAAATGCCTGTTACCTTCCATTGAAAATTGGAAGGGCTTGAGCTTTTTGCTTGCTTGATATTCACTTTCTCTAAGTGCACCTTTGAGTTAAGAATTAATATTATAATTAAGTTATTATATGAATATACTTTGATACTTTATAAGCCTATTTTTAAGTAACAGGAGTTTGTGATACTAATTTTTTTCATCATTCTTGAGGGAGAGGAAAGGGATATCTTTGTTTTACGGCTCAGATGGCTGTATTTGTTTATATAATCTTAATCTATATTTCAAAGTTTTCTTTGATTTGGCTTTTCTTAACGAAGAAAGCTCTCTTTGCAAAAGCTTAGGTAAGTTTTTTGTGGTGGTATGTGAAAATACCATAGTTGTCTCCTGTATGTTTAGAGTATGAGGTATGTGGCAAACACTGGTGGTTATTCTGGAGTTGGCAGGTGGTTTTGGTGGGTATTTTCTTGAAATTCTTAGGATTCAGGCTTTAAACAATTTGTACAGTCTGACTTTCAGTGAAACTTGGTCGTGGCTGATGAATTATTTGGATCAATCATTCTTCTTAAGATTTTTTTTTTTCCTTTTCTTTAGCAGATCTCTCAACACTTTAAAGTCTTGCTGCAGTGGCTTAAGTTACTGACTTCATTCACTTTGTCTTACTACTCTGTTACGTTTCACTATCCTCACAGCAAGTTTTAACTATCCCTGCAGCAAGATTCATAGAAGGAAACCTGGTTGGGTCTCAGCTAGTCTGGTGCTCAGCATGTGGCAGTTTAACTTTTAAAGTGCCAATGAATGGTGGACTGGGGTAAGAAGCCATCGTGAACTGTGGTATCTGATGAGGAGTTTTGTGGCTTTCTGCTGCCTCCACTAAATGGTATTCTACAACAACTTACAGGGTGGATGTATGGAGGCAGTTATTTTGAAGTACTGCAGGATCTTCAAGCATAGTCCCTCTTTGCCAGACCCCAAAGCTCACTATGCAGCATGTTACTACTGCTTTTCCTCTCTGCCCTCTCAATTCTGCTTTGATTCCTATAAGTACTCCAGCAGATCAGCTTATGGAGCTGCAGTATTCCTAGGGCTCCAAAACATTCAGATGCTTTACTCAGACTTGACAGCATTCTCTCCACAAGTCTGCTGCATATCTGAAAACTTTCACAAGTCCTCTGAAAGAGTATTGACACTGAAACTACTGAGAAATGTCCACGTTGAAGTTTCAGTTCCTTTTCTGTCTGGGTTTTTTAATTCGATTAATGTAAATGCTGTGTTAGTATTAAAATGCAAGCAGTGTGTAAACTGACCTCTGAAAAGCATTTGAAGCCCTTCAGCTATGTGTAAGGACTCATTCTGGTGGGTTTTAGCATAAAACTGTAGCTTTCTTCTGAGTAGGTATCTGTAATTTATTGTTAGTATGTAGTTGAGTACTGGCTTGCTGTTGGAAGCAGTGGAAATCTTGGTGGCATCAAATCTAATGGATTTGATTTTTTTTTAAGGAGTTGCATAACTGTAAATGAGTTAATTGCATGATTTTAAACCTGCAAAGCTTATCTCCCCTGCTAATGGAATTGTGAATACTTATACTCTTGTTTTTCTTTTTGTAGATAACAACAAGAGAAGATACCAATTCAAAACAGGCAACAACTATCAAAACAGACCTGGAGCCTGAAGCATTCCGGCCAAATCTTAGCGATCCCAGTGATTTACTACAGCCAGAACAAATTGAGAAGGTATGAACTTAAATATGTCATTTTTAGTATTGTACCTTACTGTATCATAAGTGCTGTGTCCATAGTGTAAACCACACCAGTAGGAAGACCTTGTATGGCATTAAATGCATGAGCGCAACATAATTCATAGCTAAAATGTTGCTTTTTTTCTTACAATAACTTTCAGTACACCACGACCACACTAGTCTGTGTCTGCCCTCATTTCATTCCTCCTCAAACAGCTTGGCTTTCAGTGCGCTTATTGCTGTCCAGTCCAAAGTCAGATCATGAAATGTGTTTATGGAAGGTTTGGATCAAGGCTGATTTGCGTTCAAAGGCACAGGAACAAGAGAGCAAGCACCCTTTACCCTTCAGCTTGTTACCTCTTGGCTTGAGTGATCTAGTTCCCCAGGACTGAGACGTTGTTATGCAAGACTAACTATGTGGTGTTACTGTCTTACCTAACCTCTGCAGACCTTAATAAGCACACTTTCTTAAGCTGGTGAATCATTCTTCTCCTGTAGGTCACTGCTAGAGCTTGGAGAAGAAACCTGCTTGAGACACCAGAGATAGAAACTATACATGGGAAACTTTAGGGATGGCCTGGAGTTTTAAACTAGCTTTTAAGGACACTTGTAGTAGGGAAGAACTACATACATGCGTAAAAAGAGTAAAAAATGCATTAAATTATAGAGGGTGGTTGTTCTCTTGTTAACAGCTCACAAAGTCTCTTCCACCACGGACTATTGGATATCCATGGACTCTAGTCTACAGTACTGCAAAGCATGGCATGAGCTTGAAGACTTTGTACAGAACTATGCTGGGTTTAGACACACCTGTGCTGTTGGTTATCAAGGACAGCGATGGACAGGTAGGAAAATGTTTTCCTGGAGGTAGGGGTCCCATCAAGAAAAATGTTTGAAGAGTGTAAAGGAATAACAATTTAAATCCATCATGGGAGATAAAATTGTGTGTTTCAAGCCTGTTTTCCCCTTGGTAGTTACCTAGAGGCTTTTAAAAACATGTTTCACTGTCAAGCAATTTTCTGATATACTACATTCCTAGGAAATATTTTAATTATAAGTTCACTGTCACAATGTATGAGTCTCATAATACCAAATCACTGAATTTACTTCTAATATTCTTTTTTTAATGCACTTAAAGCATGAGAAATACAGTCTCTAAACCTTTGATGCCAGAAGATCTTGCGGATTTCAAATGTTATTGCTAGCTCTAGTCAGTGGTTCTTGCTACATTCTGTGGCTGCAGCCAACATCTCTCCCGTTCCAGAGCTGTGGGATCTTTGCATAATGAATTTTTGTTCCTTGAGTCCCTGTAGTTGTGCTCTATTCCCCTTTGACTGAGGCATGAATTCCAGAAAGTGCATCACGTCCCACCATTTGAATAGCAAACATCCTCTCGACTGTTCTGGGAACAGGTGAATGTTACACGCAGCATGAAACTGATTCTTTCTTTCTGAAACTTCCGTGCTCTCTTGTGGAATCAAGTTACTGCTGTCATCAAGAACTGACAGAACCACTGTAAATGCTACAGCATTTACTTCACTTACCTGTCCTACTTTGGTAACCACTGCTTGGATTTTCAGAAGTATGGGCTATATCACCTCTCATCCTTCAGGGGGTCTGAAAAGTGTAAATGAAGGATGTGTCTTCTAATTCAAGTCACAACTTAGGTTTTTTTCCTTCTGTTTCCTGCCTCAGAGATCCTTTCTAAATCTCTGCTAGCAGAGCACACTTCCTAGACGTTCTTTAAAAGGGAACTTTTCTTCATTAACTTTTTAATCTTGAAGGTAAAAACTGTTCCACAGGCTTGATGTCTCAACAGACCTATCAGCCTCTTCAAATGTACTTCTAAACTTCAGATAGTTTCTTCCTCCTTGCTGAGCATACTTTCTCAGTCCTATTTGGCATTCCTTGTTCTGCCTACTGGTAGCCTCTGTGTTTATGAAGGATACTGGTTGTTTCTTACCCTTGGCTTAGGTCGTTTTCCTTCAAGCTAGAATTAATTTATTTCCTGGGCTATTTCCTCTGAGACCCTGTTCCTTGTTGCCCATGTTTATAAAGACAGCCTTTATCTCCTGTTGACAGTAAGCTGAGTAACGAACAAGTGTACCTCGCATCTTTCCGTAATATGGTTCATTAAAGACTGCTAAGCCTCACCCTAATTTTTTTTTTCTCCAAAATCTTCTCCAATCTTGCTTTCTTACTTTAAAATCAATTAGCAGTTTTATTTAAAGGGCTGTAAAAAAACCAGCCAAAACACTTAAAGCTTTAGTTTGTGAAAGCTATTTGTGTAAGAGCTGGACACTGTCTAGTTGAAAGTTGGAATCTGAAGCCATGTAAATTGCCTGCTGTAGTCAATTCTAGGAGATCCTCTATTAGAGGTGGGCAAGAAACCTATGGGTATCTACACTGCGGTTGTTAGAGAATCAATTACTGGTATGTGCGGCTTTTGTTGAAGACACCAAGCTCTGGTGTCAACTCTGAAAGCCACTTAAAAATAAAGTAACACTTGTTTAGTGACTCATGTTCAGGAATTAACTGGTGGTCTAGAAATGGAATTAATGAATGTACTTATAAACCTAGACAGTCCTTGGGGTGGTTAAAAAGTCATTCTTCATGTACTGCAGCAGTGTGAGACACGGAGCCTAGAACTTGAGTATTTTAGCTACCCACAACCACCTGATCTCATGCAGAAATCCTGTAGATGTCAATTCTCAGAGGACTAAAATAATTGTTGGGAAGTAAATAGCTCTTTTGCCATAAAGCCTGATCCTTTTAATGTTGCTTGTAGCAACAGTGTGGTCTTTCAAGACCCAGCTTTGTTGGTGGAAGTGTATAGAAACACGTACATAGAAAAGTTGTGGAGTCCTGATTCCTGGAGGTACCTAAAGATTAACAGGACAGGAGTGAGTCAACCCAGCACAGCTTCAGTATTAGTCCTCCTTTGGGTAGGGAACTGTATCAGAGAGCGCCGAGGTTCTTTATAACACAAGTTATTCTATAATTAGAATTAAAACACAGAATAGCAGAATGCTGGGAGTTGCAAGGGACCTTTGGAGATCATCTTGTCTAACGCCCCTGCCAAAGAAGGTTCATCTAGAGCAGGTTGGACAGGAATGCATCCAGGCAGGTTTTGAGTATCTCCAGAGAAGGAGACTCCACCACCTTTCTGGGCAGCCTGTTCCAGGGCTCTGGAATCTTCAAAGTAAAGGAGCCTTCATTTTGGTCTGGTTTCCCAGAAAGCAAAACATAAATGGTGTAGTTTCTCTTTATCTAAAGCCTGTTACTGTCATTTAGGCTGTGAAGTATCTTGCCAGCGTTTGACCCTATTCACAGCCTAAATGACAGTATCTTGCCAGCGTTTGACCCTATATGTTGAATGAAATAAATGTCTGTGCAGAAAGGGTTTGGGCTACTTTTCCTGTGAGCTTGCATTAAAACAGGAGTTCATAAACTTGCCCCTCAGTTCATGGAATTTCAAGCTTTTAGACTGAAGTTGCTTTTTAACAATGCATCTGAAACTGAGAGGTCTTCTGAAAAATGAGCCCCTTCAGCTGACTGTGATACTGTATTTCATCACCTTGTCAAGTAAGTTTAGAAATTCCTCCAGAGAATCAGATTTTAGAATGTAAATATTGCTCAGAAGTAATTCTCTTCACATAAGTAAAGGGACAGCTTTATTTGTGAGTAAAGTATTTCATTCTTAAAAACATAAATAAAGGAATAATATAAGGAAGGTTCTGTAGGTGTTATGACTCAAAAGCAGTTCAGTATGTAAATCCTACCTCTCTTCCCCTCTCAACAGTGTAGAATGTGCAGTGCTGCCTGCATCAAATTAATTTTGTTTGCTACTCTGCCAGATTTTTTTTTTCTCTCAGAAATTGTTAAATGTTTAATGCAAGAGATTAGAGCTTGGCTTCAACAACAGTTTTGAAACATCTGCTATTGGCATGATTGATCTCTTAGACTTAAGACAGTCTGATCTCTGTCATCCGGATGTTTGAAGGAAATTATCCCTAACATTCTTCAGAAGACTCGCAGTTTTTCCTCCCAACCACTGAGTGGAAGGTTGTGTACTGAGGGCAGGAGGGCGTTTTGTTTCATAACGAGCACATCTTTTCTTTACATGACTTCTCAGTTTTGCTGTCTGCTATTTCAATTAGAAATTTCTGAACAAGAAATTTTCTGCACCACATAAAATTCCTGAGAAATAAGGAATTTTCTAACAGTGCTTGTTCGGAACTGGTAACTCAAGATTGAGCTGGGGCAGTCTTTATTAGATGCTTGATAGCTGTGTATAACCCTCAAGCTCCTGATCTGAAGTGCTCACCTAGTTTTGTGTTTAACAGCTACTATAGAGCTCAACATGGAAAAGAATTCATGGAAACCTACTACGGCCACGGAGTTTTTCGGGATGGGCAGGAGAAAATTGCTTCTACTTTATATTCTCAACATCATTCAAAACAGGACACTAGCTTTAATGCCTCACCGTCATCAATCCCATGCTTTTCAAACTCACTGTTTGAACAAAACCACGGAAACTTCATTGTGTTTTTTTCTTTCGTAGACAAATGAGAGTGTGCTAATGGTACTTGCATCTACTCTGCTCTTGCAGATGCTGAAACAAGCTTCCTATTAGCTTTCCTACCAATATTTCCTTCAGAAATACTGATTTTTGGGAGGGTTGTACTTCATGGGGTATAGTTAAGTTTGCATTATTATACAGGGTTGGGTTTTTTCCATAGTTACTCTAGCTCCTGAGAGATCAATACTATTTTAGTCAGAGTTTAAAATCCAATAATCAGTCCCTAGACTATTTTTAACTACTGTTGTAATGTTCTTATTACTGAATTTTATAAATACTTTTACTACCCAGTAGTAGTAGCTTCGTTAAAATCTCTCTGTTTTAAGACAGGTAACCAGTGCTTACCTGTTATTTGGATTAAAACAAACAAACTACATGAAAAACAATAATTCAGTTACAGGTAGGAAGTTGCTGAAAATAGCCTAGTTGATGTGGAAGAGGAGATGCGTATGAAGCAGCAGATCCTTTTGACCTGAAATTTTAAAAACATGTACATCGTTTCTGAGAATCTCCTGAGTTTGGTTTTTGGCCTTTGGGTTTTTTGTTTTGTTTTCACTACATTCACTTTTTACTGAGAAAGAGTCCTTTTAGCTTTTTTGCTGCGCCACAGTCCACCATTCCATATCTCAATGAATGCACTTGGAACCGTGATACCATGTACGTCTCATGCCGTGGTGAATTCCTGATCTGGCAACATGTATGACCTGATTTGTTTATCAGTCGCTCTCATTAGAGATTCTCAGGTGCTGTATAGCTTTTAATAAGTATTTTCTCTTGCATACTTTTGCTTGCAGGTTTTTGGTGCACTAGCATCTGAACCATTTAAAGTGAGTGATGGCTTTTATGGCACTGGGGAGACCTTTATGTTCACTTTTTCTCCAGATTTTGAGGTAAGTAGTAGTAACTTTCTATGCTTTTGCGTTTTTCCTCCATATGCATTTTCTTCAGGTACTGAGTAAATCTAATAGTAAATGATCTGAAAAATTTTAGGAGTTGGCCCAAAAATGTCATAGTACTAATTTTTCCACTCCGTAAGTGCACAGCAGATGAGTAGTGCTTGTATAATCAGGAACATAGTCAACCTGACCCTTTCATTGTACTGAAGATTTCCATTCTAAATTCTGCCAGGTGTCTGAAAATTCACAAACTATATCCTTTTAAAGGCCATGTTATCTAACCTAAGTATATCTTCTTAGGATTTTCCATTGTTTAGATGTGTCAGTGCTCAAAGACCACCTATTTTGGAATGGTTTTACTTTAAATAGTATAAAACATAGGAGAATTTTTGTCAGCATATATCTGTTCCTTCAGTTTTCTATTTAAACTTGGTAACTTCGTTAGACTGGCCTCTAGCAATTCATAGTTTGTCTTTACTGCCATTTGTTTTCCATTCCTCCCAGACAAAAAAGTTCAGATATTTTTAACTTGCTGGTCTGTTCTGTTTTGTTAGGTTTTCAAATGGACAGGAGACAACATGTTCTTCATTAAAGGAGACATGGACTCCCTTGCTTTTGGTGGAGGAGGGTAAGTAATAATTTGTCATTCGAGTCTGTTAAAAGTGTGTATGTCTGCACACCTTTGAAAGAAAAGTTGGAATTGACTTAGGTTGGATAGCTCAGGACTCAAGAGTTACCAGCCAAGAAAGCTTTAGTATGCCAGATGTTTAGCTTCCGATGGTCAGAAAACTTACCAGGAGGTTTGCCCTCAGCCCAGCGGCCTCAGGTTTCAGCCCTGCAAGATTATGATGCCTGGTGTGCTCTGCTTCTGGGTGTGTCTTGGTACCTTCAGAATGGACACAGGATAGTATGACTCTGAAGGTATCTAAAGGTGAAAATTATGCGTGACTAGAAGAGGCTGGAACTGAAATTGCACCATCCCAAGATACGCTAGTGTCTTCAGGAATTTTATGTTCTCACCCCTTTCTTCTCCTCACACAAGTGCACAAGCTGCTGGGATGTTTCCCTTTTTGCTATCAGCATTGTCCTCACATACAAGAGTACTTCTAGGCCTTTTTCTTAATATAAACAGAAGGGGCTGAAAACGGAGGAGTTCTGGTTTAGCTTTTTATTTGAGAATGTCTGAAAGAGGGATATTACTAAATTAACATTAAATAGTAAGAAAAAGAAGTCTCGCAGCTCAAATTTATCAACAGCTCTAAGGTACTTGTGTTGAAAATAATTCTATAATTCCTTCTCATTCTTGACTTCTGAATGAAGAGTACATTCATAACTTGATTGCTTATTCCCTCAGTCTTTTGCTTCAAAACATTGTCTGTCTTGCAGAGGGGAGTTTGCTCTTTGGCTGGATGGTGATCTCTACCATGGAAGAAGTCACTCATGTAAAACATTTGGGAATCATACGCTTTCGAAGCGAGAAGACTTCATTATTCAAGACATAGAAATTTGGGCTTTTGAATGAGTATTTAACTATTTCTACAGGGTGTTGTCCCAAACCTGACATGAATCAGCGTGCAGCTCAAAAATCCCTAGGAGCAATATAATGCATCGTTTTACCTTTTTGATTTTTTTCCTAAGTTTTCAGCGTGGCCATGTAGTTGTTGTTTTGAAATATCAGACTTTTTTTTTATGCTCTCAAATCTGTAAAATACTGTCCTACTCTTTCCAAGCTGTAGGCACTTTGAAACATAGGCAGTGTGGACTAAATATTAACAGTAGTTAACTTTGAGCCTTGCAGCCTACAGAATTTTCTTACCCTTCTTACGGTTGCCTCCCAGGCTTCCCACACACACCTTTCTGCCAACCTGCTAGGGGGCTGCTTCATGGAATATAGGTTATTATTTTTGTATTCAAATGATGTCTGTGAATGAAGCTGCCCTCTGTGAGCCGAGCTGAGAGGAAAGCTGCGTGTGGGTGCTTGGCAGCAGTACCGCAGAGCTTGGTGCAGGCCAAGGTTGGGTTAATTCATAGGGTGCCACTCGCAGAAGGGAAGCTTAGCCGGCTTTCCTGACACATACCAGAACGCTTACGGTAGGGTTACAAGATATCCAAAGTCAACAGTGCCACTTGTCTTGTTTATTGTTCATGTTTAGGAAAAACGTCAGTTAATACGTGTTCTAGCTGCATGCTGATTGTATTAAAGAACGTTTTGCACACACTGTTTAATGATCTGCAGGTTTGGGACAAATACTGACAATACTGAGCTACGTGGTGAGGACTTAAGAAATAGCACGGGAATGTAAGAATACAATAGTTCCACAGAATGAAAAGGCTAAAGCAAGCAAAATTCGGCGAACAATTTGTAGCTATAGTAGGGCATTAAAAGTGCAGAAACAGATGCATCTTTCTTCAACATAAAGTGTCAGATATATACTGTTATACTGTTGTAGCCGTGTAGCACATCCACTCCAAGAATATAGCTTATTCCTGTCCAAAGAAAAAAATAGTTGTGATGTTTTTGAGTGGGTCTATGTTGTAAATCTACAGTTAGCACCAGCTCTGATTAAAATGAGATAATGTACTATAGGTAGACAATATTGTAATTCAGTAAACTCGTGGAATATGCAAACTTACTGTCATGTGACCTCAAAAAAAAAAAATGACAGCCTAGAATACAGTTCCAGTAGCTCTCGTCCACTTTTGTAGAAAAATTGATAAGCCATTGTGGCAATAACAGCTCAACAAAACTGTTTGTTTCAAAGCTTTTCTTCTATGTTCTGCAAAAACAAAACAAAACAAAAAAACCCCTTGCTGTTAAGTGTGACAGTGACTGACTTTGTGCTGAAATTTCAGCTATTTCAGATGAACATTGTATATTATCTTGTAAATTAATGTTTAAAGTAGTTTTGTTATTATAGAAAAGTGTTGATTGACGGGTTGCTTATAGCACTTTAAATTTATTCTAGAAATTGAATAAAAGCCAAATGGGTTGGCTTAAGTAGACGTAGTTGTATATTATTTCACAATATTTACATCTCTGGAGAGTTTTACAAACTTACTTGAAGACAGCTTACTGCTATGGGAACGAGAAAGGGCAGATGTTTCATCGATAATATGCTAATGCTCAATATGAATAGAAATACAGGGCTCTGTCTCCTGTCTCTGTGTATAGCTCTTTATCCTTATTAGAATTAGTACAATGTGTAGACTTAAATGTTTACAAAATAAGGAACTGTAAATAAATTGAAATGGCTTTTCTCCCCTTTGGTCTTCCACAGCAGTATTATTGTCTTTGTGGAGTTAAGACTGATTATTACAACAACAACAAATCCTGTAATGGATTTTAAGTACTATAAGGTCATAGTGATGTATAGCAAATAAATCTAAATATATGTAAGAATAAACTTGAGTTGGAGTTTATTTAGCAGTGGGAATTTACTTAGAAGCACAAATGCAGATTATTGCTGTGCATTTAATAACTTTGCTGAATATATAGGATGCACTTGCTCATCCTTTGGGGGATTCGTGTGTGTATTTTTAAAGCTAAATGGGAAGCGCTGAGAGTAAAATACACTGTCAGCCGTTTTAAAGAGGAGGAAAAAAATCATCTCAGCTTGTCCTTGCTGACAAAACCCATTAATTCAAGCGCTTTGTCGCTGTCCTAAGATCATATTGCAAATAAGGCATGGTTTAGATTATAAATGCTACTGTGAAGACTTTTATAAAGAATTATACTTTCAAGAATTATAAAAAAGCACAGGAAATCTTCAGTAGCTGAATGTCTCTGAGAATTGGAGCAGTCTGGGAAAAAGGCACGTGGGGGAAAGATGAGGTGGAAGTCAATAACGGTGTAGTACGCAACGCGGTAACAATCCCTCTTTATAAGCCCTAAGTCGGTTACGGAACAGAAGGACACTTGAGTTTACAACCAGCTGTGGTGACACTCCGGGGTGTGACTGGCTGTGTGAAGGACCTACAGAGTAACACATGTCTGTTAACGGAAGACCAGGAATTTTGTTCACCAACGGCGTAGTTAACTTCTCTGACATGCACAGAAGGCTGTGTAGGTGACCTCACGCCTTCAGTTCCACATGCATCTTCTGCAGTGTAATTCCTTTGTCTTTCCTGGCAAGGTCTGCTCCTGTGGTTGTGAGGAGTTGAGGTCTGACATGCTGAAGGCTTTGTGAGCTACATTTCTGGCAACGAGCTCTTTGAAAGACATTGTCTCGGCATACAGTACTCGATGTATTTGTTGACTAACTTGGTCTTTTGCTTGGATACTCTTCCAAGTATCTTTCACTCTCACCACATCATCTTCCAGCTCTAAATCCTGTCTGTGTTCATGACTGCTTTTGTGTGATCTGCAGGAGGTCATGATTTCTCAGGTGTGGCTCGTGCCTGCATCCCCCGCTCACTTACGTGCGCTACACCTGCTCTCGAACGCGAAACTGCCTGCGGTGTGCTGTGGCAGCAGGGGTGACTGTAGGCGAGATGCTGCTGCGGTGCTACACGTGCCAGCTGAAGGAGCTGTGGCAGCAGGGTTGGCCAACACGTGTTCTGTTGTCAGTGGCCATCGAACACCTCGCCACAGGTGATACACTTCCTGCTACAGCTGATTTCATCCCAGTAGCCTTCCCTCATTCTAAAAACGAGCTGTAATATGGAACCCTGGCCGCGTGGAAACATTTTCGAGAAGGAATTACTGGCGTGGAGAAGGGAGCTGATTGCCAGTGGGTGTGATACTCATCTAGTGAACTGTCCACTTGCTTCAGGGTGCTGCAGCAACTGGTAGGACTTGGAAAAAATAGAGAGGTGTGAAAGTTATTTCTTCTGATAGGAATGGCGTGCTGTCTCTTAAGCAGGACAGCGCCGTTCGGAGCGTGGAAGTGTGTCTTGCTCTGCAGAAACTGTGAAGTACAAGTTTTTCTGTACCAAGGAAGGAACTTTTCTTGCTTAGAAACCACGCAACCCTTGAAAGCAACACAAGCCTCTGGCAGGAAAAGGAGGGAGGTGTTACTTGCCAGAAGGAAATCTGTTTCAAATAAAACGTTTGGGGGCGAACACAATATTTATGAAAACAATGTGCAACTGTAAGCGACAGTCAGGGAAAGGAAGAGTTGCTCACCCTTAATCTGAAAAACTAAGGGTTTTATTTGTGAAACAAGTCAGAAATAGGAGAGCAGGTCTTAAATAAAATCTGTGCAGACTGCTTTAATCAGTTTCTGACCTTTATCATCTCACTACGTAGAATTTAAGTGGGAAGTTTAAATTTGGCAGAGGTCACACTAGTTTCACACGAATGTAACAGTTGCAATACAGTAGGAGAGTTAAATTATCCAGCTCATTCAATTGTTTTTTAATTAATTCAGATTTATCTTTTCCACCTGCTTTGCACGGGTCAACTTGTCACACATGGTTTTTATAACTTTTTTCACATATAATTAACCTACACGAAACTCTTCTGTACAGGATAAATTATATCTATTTAATTTCTGTTACACAAAAAAGGTAAATTATGGAGGACATTGTGAGGAAAAATAATTAGCCATATTACATGTGGCTTTCTCATCCAATTGGGAAGAAATTTTGAGTGGAAGTACTGAAAAGTGTTTTGGAGCTTTTTTGTTGCATAAAGTTTTTAACACTGGATCGGGATGACCATGAATAATGGGAGGCTTAGAAAGTTATCTGCAGTGAGCTATAGATTTATGGTGTATAGTAGTGATGACATCACTGCACAGTGATCTAAGGAATTAAAGGTAAGGAGAGAGTTGAAGGGGTCTTGTGAGCTTGTAAGGCAAAGTCTTTCTTCCCCTCAAATGTCAATTGATCTGTTACGTTTCAATTAACCTATAATCTTCGTTTTATCCTGTGTGGTAAGTATAAATTTACATATTTATGGATGTTCCAGTATGCAGGAAGAGATCAGCTAAATTAACTCATAGAATGGCTTGGGTTGGAAGGCACCTTAAAGATCATCTAGTTCCAGTGCTGGGATCCAGAAGCAGAGTGCCACTGGTCCAGTCTGTTGCTGACTGTTCGAATAAGAGTTGCAGCGGTTCCGTTCTCCGTACTGCGTAGTACCGTGAAGGAGGAAACGAGAAGGTTGCTTGTCTCCCTGTCACTGCGTTGGAGTGCAGCTGAGAAGCTTGCCCTGCAGCTGGGGCTGTCCTCGCCTCTCTTGTCCCCAGCGTTAGCGCAGGCGTTGTATGAAACCGCTGAGTGTCGCTCGTCCACGCTGACTTCTGGTGGGTGCACGGGATGCTGCGGAAAACTCAAACGTTGATAAT
Source organism: Eurypyga helias (assembly GCF_000690775.1). Lineage (NCBI taxonomy): Eukaryota > Metazoa > Chordata > Aves > Eurypygiformes > Eurypygidae > Eurypyga > Eurypyga helias. The sequence goes on from NW_010257963.1 coordinate 31,893, forward strand.
GTGTTGCTTGCACGTGTTTCGGTGGGTGAAACTTCCATGAATCTCAGCATTAACTTTGGTGCAGATATGACTAAATTTCAGACGTTAAAACTGGGTTAGGAGCAATTGTTGCCTCCAGAGTAAATGTTTAACTTCCTCTAATGAACCTGGAGGAAGATGCCTGCGCTTGAGAATGCCGGCAGCATTCAGTCCAGGTCAGGTGCCTGCCTCCCGCGTTGTACGGGGCAAGAGCAGTGAAATGCCAGAGCTACATCTGCCTGTGCTCCGGCCAGCCAAGCCTTTTGTCAGCAGGCATGAAACGAGGCAGGGATGTCTCTGGTGGATGAAAACTGTTGGCAACAATTGCTGCCTTCCTGTTGTGTAACGATTTCTTCACTAGAAGCAGGGCTCTGCAGGTAGAAGACAATAGATGAGGTACTCCAACTTCCATGTTCCTTCCATCCAACAGGTAGGAGGAAGTGTAAAGTCTCAATTTCCACAGGCTAATTTGTTGGCTGAAGACCGAAGCTGGGAAAGGAGGTTTATTTTGATTTCTGCTTCAGCGGTACATGCCTAGTGGTATTCAGCTGTTTCCCTGAAAGTGAAGTAGTAGGTGGCATAGACTTCACATCAAAGCACAAGCTCTTACTACACACTGTAAACATGTATAATATTGAAATTCTCCTGGTGGCATCCAGTGGTTTGAGTGTTCAGTACAAAAACATATTGCTCCTACTGTATCAGGTCAGTGACTGAAAGTAGATGTGTATCGTTCCTCATACAATGCTGAGCTGCTCTTGGGCTTCAAGTCACACATGAGCATAATGCTGAAAAAAAGCATCTGGGGGGAACTGTGTTGTCCTGTGACAGGATGAGAGTTCGCGTGAGCACAAATACACAGTCATAGAACAGTTTGGGTTGG
>NW_010257964.1:0-329 GCF_000690775.1 Eurypyga helias
CCCGAGAGCCTCCGTGGTGTGGAGCCTTGCGACGGGTGCTGGGGGGCCTGCAGGGGTGGGCTCTGCTGCAGCAGGGGCTGGCAGGGCTGAGGGAAGTGTGAAGCCTGGGATCTCAGCCCCAGCCTGTAGAGTGGTGGCGGAGCAGTTCTGCACTTCGGAGGGGAAGGAGCCAAGAGCCTCGAAGCACCCGCAATTTTCTCCGTGCTGCTAGGTCCTGGGTTCCGGAGCCATGTGCCGGAGGGGAGCACCCTCACCCCCGCTCCCCTAGAGCTACGCTGCCGCTGGGCTCTGGGCTGTCTGGGGCACACAGTAGTGGGGCTGGGCCAGGG
>NW_010257964.1:354-3666 GCF_000690775.1 Eurypyga helias
GTGTCGTCTCACGTCTCGCCCCCCGCAAGGGGGCCCCGGGGCCGTCCACCTCCTCGCACTCATTGATGTCTGCAAGGAGGAGAAGGGGAGGGGGGGTGAGCTGGTGGCACAGTGAGCAGCCATCATCTCCCTGTGCCCTTGCCGCCCTCACAAGTGCCCTGTGCCCCCACCCCAGCACCTCCAGGATGCTCACTGTGACCCCATCAACCTCCTTCACCCCTCAGCACATCCACAGAGCCCCTTCAGGCCCCAGGGGTGACATCTTCAGCATTTGGCATCCCCCAGGACAGAAGGAAGTCCCCCTGCCCCCAGCAATGCACACCAGATACCGTCCTCCCCACTCTGCAGCTGGCGACACCCCCGGCTTAACAGCTTCCTGCTGGTAAATTCTGCTCACTTAAGATCTGGGAGAAAGGCCACCTCTGGCCTTGGAAAATGCCCTTTCCTGATTCAACAAGGCTGAGGAGGCAGATGATGGTGGCCCTGAGAGGCTGATTATCACCTCCAAGACCAGAACACAGAGGGACCTCGTGCTGTGCAAACAAGGGCTTGTTTTACTAACCTGCAAATGGTGCCAAAGGGCTCCCTCGCCGGCTTGCCGCTGGGCTAGAGTGCGCACACAAGCCCCATGGCAGCTGCCCTGCTGCGATGGGTCTGCTCTGCTGAACGCACTTCCCTGGACACCCACCCCAACTTGTGGGGGGGCCACCACAGCCTCCCTGTGCACCCCAGACCTCTTGTTTGCACCCACAGGACCTCCAGAGCCCAAATCCTCACCTGCCAACCACAGGGAGTAGGAGTGGGGAGCAGCTGATGGGTTCTGCCACCCAAGGGAGAGCAAGGGCCCTGGCAGTGACCGATGGACCCTGAGGGGACTGAAGAGCTCTGCCACCCCAGGGTCCTCGGGTTATCCCTAGCACAGGTGGAGCAGGGCATCTGGCAAAGAAGGAGAAGTGCAGCCCCAGGGAGGGAAGCTGAAAGCAAAACCTCCAGATGTGGAGGGAGGAAGCTCAGCAATCAGGAGAGGGAAAATGCAAGATGGAAGAGCTTGGGGAACAAGTCAGCTTTCGTAACGCAGCCAAAGCAGTGGCTGAATGGGCACTGTGGACTTGGGCTAACCGTTGGGACCTAAACATTGCCAGGGATGGGATGGGCTTGCTCAGAAGCCCAAGGAGACAGCACATCAAGAGGAAGCAGACCCCAGATGCGCTCCACAGCTTGGGAATGGGGGCAGGCAGCCTTGCTGGGGGCTCCAGGGAAAGGTAAAAGGGGTAAGAGCAGATAGGCTGGGCTGGCTGTGGGCCACCAAATCGTGAGGAGGAGTAAACCAAGGCTACTTTAGCCCAGAGGCACCCGAAAGCCAGAAGCAGTAGTGGTGCTAGCCCATAGGGAGGCAAGTGGGGAAGCACTGCGGCAGCCGCAGGAGTACGCTAAAGGCCTGAAGGCAGCCAGGTAAAAACACGGGGATGACTAAGCTCCATGTAGGAGAACTGAAGGGAAAAAAACACAAGACTGGCTCCAGTGTAAAATGAGTGATAGTTAGGCCAGGACACAAAAGGCAACAAGCAAAGGCTCCATAAATACGTTAACAGGAAACAATGGGGCATGTCGGTCTGGTTCTTATCGGCGGAGGAAACAAAAGGCAGCCAACCCAAGTTGGCTGGAGCAGCTAAGGCGGGCTTTGTTCCAGCCATCATAAAAATGCTCGTGGTGACTGGACAGCGTGTGGACCATGTCTGAAGTGTGTAAAGGAGGGGGCAGGAGCACAGGGAAAGGCCATACTGTGATGGAGAGGTTCAGCAATTGGATAAAGCAGTTAAATCCATATCACTAAAGGCCTGCCACACTCATCTTCAAATACTTAATGCTTCTGCAGTCTCTGAAAAATTGGCAGTTCCCTCCAAGATGGAGGATAAAAGAAGTCTCAGAGACCTGAGGAAGGGTAAATCCAGTAACAGTCTTCAAAAACAGTGAGGGGAGAATCCAAAATTGCAGACTATGCACCCCAGCTCCTTTAAACAGGTCTGCAAGTGAGTGGGTCATAACCCTCCAAACGATATCAGGGTTGCAGGGTGCAGATCCGTTAAGGCCTGATTACATTAAGCCAATCTGGTTCCCTTCGCTGACCTGATAACTGGCCTGTCAGATAAGGGAGAAGCGGTGGATACGATGTGCCTTGGCCAGGGTGAGGATTTCAACACGTTCTCACATGACACACTCCAGTGGGCTGAGAAAATGCAGTCGACATGAAACCGCAGCAGTTGCACAATGGGGCTGCAAAGCTGCACTCCAAAGATAATGAGCGATACCTGGCTGTTACAATAAAAGCCATTTAAAGCATAGCCTGCAAGGGGGCTGTCCTGACCCCTACTCCACTCAGTGTCATTAGGGTGGATGAAGGAAGAATCCCCGTGCTTAAAACACGTGTGTGATGCCAGCACTGTGGGGAGGGGGGATTCCAGGCTTCAGACTCATTCTGATCAAGCAGAGAAGTGGTCCAAAATCAACCAGACAAAATTCACTGAAAGCAAGTGCAAAGCACTGCGGCCAAAAACCAGGCAGATAGCGAGGAGAAATGCAAGAAGGAGGAGTTACAGCTCAGGGAGCTGTTGTGCCCAGCAGCAGAAGAGGAGGAAGAGGCTCTGTATGAAGACAATACATGATTGTGTCGTGCAATAAGGATGTTGGGAGCTGGAGTAAGTGCGGTGCCTAAGGAAAGAGGTCTTCATCTACTCTGTTGAGTGCTTGGGGTCTCAGCTGGCTTGGGGAGCTACAGTGTGAAAAGGATGGCCACTTGGCAGCATAGGGTGTGGAGGAGCTGCAGAGGGAGGCCGTGTCTTGTAGGGCAGGGTGGAAAGTGAGGAATTACACCTGGGCAGTAGTGAATGTAGAGAAAAGTAATCAGGGATAGAGTAATGGTGGCTGGTGAGCATTTAGATTAGATATCAGGAAGAAGTTGTTCCCAGAGAGGGTGGTGAGGCACTGGAACAGGTTGCCCGGAGATGTTGTGGATGCCCCATCCCTGGAAGTGTTCAAGGCCAGGCTGGATGAGGCTCTGAGCAACCTGGTCTAGTGGAAGGTGTCCCTGCCCATGGCAGGGGGGTTGGAACTAGATGGTCTTTAAGGTTTCTTCCAGCCCAAACTGTTCTGTGATTCTATTCTATGATTATGCCAAGAAGGGCATGACCAGATGCTCCGCGCAATGCCCAGAGGTGCCCTAATCCAGCTGCCAGCACCAAGCGCTGGGAAGGTGCTCCCAGCTGCCCGGGAAGGAAGCAGCAGGGAGCGCTGGGCTCCTCGGGCAGCTGTGCC
>NW_010257965.1:0-11775 GCF_000690775.1 Eurypyga helias
GCTGACTGACGCGGAGTCTCCCCGCGCGGGGGCCGGGGGATCCTGGGGATTTCCCCTCCCCTCTCCGCCCCCGCCGCGCTGACGGTGCCGCTGCTGCTCCGCTCGGCCCCTCGTGTCACTCCTGCGTCACTTATCACGGAATGGTTTGGGCTGGAAGGGACCTCAGAGACCATCCAGTCCCACCCCCTGCCATGGGCAGGGACACCTTCCACTAGACCAGGTTGCTCCAAGCCTCATCCAGCCTGGCCTTGGACACTTCCAGGGATGGGGCATCCACAGCTGCTCTGGGCAACCTGTTCCAGTGCTCCCCACCCTCTCCATGAAGAACTTCTTCCTGATATCCAATCTAAACCTCCCCACTTTCAATTTAAACCCGTTACCCCTTGTCCTGTCACTACAGGCCCTTGTAAAAAGTCCCCCCCAGCTTCCTTGTAGCCCCTTCAGGCACTGGAAGGCTGCAATAAGGTCTCCCCGGAGCCTTCTCTTCTCCAGGCTGAACAAGCCCAACTCTCTCAGCCTGTCGCCATAGGAGACGTGCTCCCGCCCTCTGAGCATCTTCGTGTCCCTTGGTGAATCTCTTGGTGAGATTCTGCCCAGTGTGTGATGTTACAGACTAAATATGTGTTCAGTCCATTTGTTCCCAGGGCTGAGTCCAGCCCAACAAACAGGTGGAGGAGGAAGTTATGTAGGACTGAAGATTGCTGGAAGAAAGGCAGCAAAACAACCACAGCCTTAGTTTACTCCTGTGATTCCTCCAATCCATCCCTGTTCTTCCTCATGGCAAGCTCTGAGCAACCCTAATCCTCGTATTGCCTTAGCCTAGTTTTGCACAGAGTTCATTAACTTCCTCTCTGCATGGAGGGATTGAATCCTGAACATCTTTATTGTACGAGAGGTTCAGCCTTAAGCCACAAAGTGCAGCAAGCTAATTCACATTAAAATGTGTTTAATTATCTCCTTTCTGGTGGCCTTTGAAGGCATGTCCTTCAGGAAAGCATTCATCGCTATTAATACTGCACATAGTTACAAAACCACCATCAGTATTGCAGTAGGGATCCAATTCACTTTACTACATGATTATTGCTAGAGAATTAATGCCAGAGAGGCTTTATTAAACCTTTCTGCTTAATATATCCACTATGCATCAAATGGAAGCTTTGAACTCTGAATTAACTACCGTGTAGTATAACTTCTATTGACCATGTTTGTGGAAGAGCAGAGGCATAAGATTCAGTACTAACCTCTTCTGCAGATAACTGCACCAGTGCTAGATTTCTTGCAAGGAGGGTGGCTGAAGCCCAGAAAACACAGCTATGTGCCCAGCATTGGAGAGAGCACTTAAAATGGTAGTGTTCCTTAAATGACATCTTTCTCCCTTGAATGCCTTATTTCACTAATTTTCAAGACAGACCTTGTTTTTTCAAGACAGAACTTGGTCAACTATTTATATTCTGAATTTCAAAAATGTGATTCTCTTTCAGGAAGCGAAGCTGAATTGTGACAACTTCATATGAAGCTGGTGGTGGTGGTAAAGGACGTGTCCCCTTCCTTTGAGGACACTCAATTGGTTTGTCTGCTGTTGTTAAATATTTGTGCTTCCTCCGATTTGTGCCCCCAGTGACTGAACGTGTGTGTGCATTGATGCTAAGTGTGCACAAGAAAAATCTTTGTTCTCATGAAGAGTTCTCCCTTACAGGAATAGCCTCATCATTTGTGTGAATCAAGCCAGCCATGAAACGAGGAGCTGCGGGGACTATCAGGGAATGCTGGCAGTCTGTCCCGCGGTTACCGGTGCCACACAACTGGGGAGGAGGCAGGTGGCAAGTGGGTAAACTGTGTTTGCTCTGCTTGAACACCTAGACACCACGTACATAGTGTTTAAAGGGGAAACAATTTCCAGTCACACATCTTTTCCCGTTTTCATTTTTGTCCTGGAATTGTGTATATATCTCTTCAACCATGTTGCCGTAGCCTGTGGGTCCTTCAGCCCCATTTGCTACAGTACCTTCACTACTATCCTGCTACAGAAGAGGGAATTTTCCTTGCAGGTTTGTATTAGTGTTTGGGATCATTCAATTGTTATCAGCAGAGCTAAGAAACAATACTAGTTAGAAATTAAACAAAATTCGTCCTGCTGCAGCTCCCTGCTTGCAGGGAGTTCAGATTCTCCAATATATATCAGCTGATGGTGATTTATGAAGCATAAATACTTCAGATTGAATTTTTCAAAACTAGACCCAGATTGCAGCTGGCTACTGAACAAAACTTGCTTCGGCCTTTAAACCAAATACGAATTGTAGGGATAATTGTCAAGGAAGAGGTTTCAGGCTGCGTTGACAGCATTAAGCTCCAACCCTGCAGTGGGAGCAGTGCAGAACCACGGTGCTGCAGCACATTCTCAGGGCAAACCACAGCGACCCTGGGAACAATTTCCTACTCATCCCATCCCTACAACAGGCACAGCAGGTACTCTCAATGCTGTTCATTTTTTCCAGGTGTGACTGCAAAGGAGAGACAACTGATCCCACCCCGGTGGAGGTAGTTATCCAGCCTTTTAGGTGGCTGGCGAGGTTCTGTCTTTTCTCTCACAAGGATTAGCCTCTCTATGTACTGACTCCAGCTGGGGAGCAAAAAGGAGAAAGCTACTGAATCCTTTCCTTAGCTGTATACTTGGAGGGAAGGCTGAGCCACCTGCAGCCTACTTTCAGTCCACAAAGACATGTTCACAGGCAGAAACAGCTGCGTGGCTGATAGGGCTCTTCTGGAGGTTACAGCTTGTCGTCAACACAGCAGGATGCATGCTGGCTTCTCACCTGCCTTGGGGCGAAATCTTGCGGCTTGCAGTAAACTGAGTTTAAAAAAAGACTGATTTTTCCATCAAAACAGACAAACTTTGTCCTACCAAAATGCTGTAGAAAATAATAAATTTGTAGCCAAAGGGACATGAAGAAAAACCTAAGTGGTAGTAACAACTTAAACTGCAAAAGCTTTTTTTTCTGTTTCCTAAGAGTTTGTAAATCTTCTGGGGTCTTAAAGACCCAAAAACTCACTTGAAATAACGTTGCCTGGGCCATTCTTAGGTCTTGTAATTGTGGAAGCTCTTTGCAGCCCTGAGGAGAAGGACTTGGGGTACTGGTGGATGAAAAGCTGGACATGAGCCGGCCGTGTGGGCTGGCAGCACAGAAAGCCAACCGTATCCTGGGCTGTATCCAGAGAAGTGTGGCCAGCAGGTTGAGGGAGGGGATTCTGCCCCTGTACTCTGCTCTGGGGAGATCCCACCTGGAGTGCTGCGTCCAGCTGTGGAGCCCTCAATATCAGAAGGATATTGACCGCTTGGAGCGAGTCCAGAGGAGGCCACGGAGATGCTCAGAGGGCTGGAGCCCCTCTGCTATGGGGACAGGCTGAGAGAGTTGGGCTTGTTCAGCCTGGAGAAGAGAAGGCTCCGGGGAGACCTTATTGCAGCCTTCCAGTACCTGAAGGGGCTACAAGGAAGCTGGGGGGGGACTTTTTACAAGGGCCTGTAGTGACAGGACAAGGGGTAACGGGTTTAAATTGAAAGTGGGGAGGTTTAGATTAGATATCAGGAAGAAATTCTTCCCGGAGAGGATGGTGAGGCACTGGAACACGTTGCCCAGAGAAGCTGTGGATGCCCCATCCCTGGAAGTGTCCAAGGCCAGGCTGGATGAGGCTTGGAGCAACCTGGTCTAGTGGAAGGTGTCCCTGCCCATGGCAGGGGGGTTGGAACTAGATAATCTTTAAGGTCCTTTCAAACCCAAAGAATTCCATGATTCTATGATGGCTTTTCTTCTGTATAAAGGATTCTTATAAAGGTTACATGAAGGTCTAACTTTTTAGTCTTACGTGCCTATGTGCACTGGTTAATCAAATGAAAATCACACATCCAGCCCAAAATGTTCATTAGACAGCTCCATCATCTATGTGTTTTTTATGGTTTTATATCAGAGACAAGTATTACTGATAAAAAATAATAAATCAAACATTCCCAGGCTGCACAGGTGAAGAAAAACAGATTTGTGAGGATTCACCAGTAGTGTTTCAAAAGTTGAAGAAAACCATTTTAATCCTAAGGAATGCATCACCAGTTTCAGGAGGGGACGCGATAGCAGGATTAACTTTGGAAAAAGAGTACTGTTCAATTATTTCAGAATTCAGATTAATACTTTTAAATAACCTAGTTTTCATTTTACTGTTAAAATGTGGAGGGTTGAAAGTCATATTTGAGCCTCATTGAAGTTGATTGGAATCTTCCTACTGGTTAAGGATGTTAAAATCTGTCACATATCCTCAAAATGAAACATAGCAAAATTATCCTGAAAAATTCCTATCATTGTTCTCGCTCAAGACGTTCCACTTAAAACTAAATTTTACAAAATAACTCATTATTACCAATGATAGAAAACAAAGGATGTTTACTGTTAGGACTTCACATTTGCTCGTTCTTGAATTATTTCAAGTAGTGATTATGTTCACCCTGGTTTTAAACTTTTTGGGGCAAAGTACATTTTTCGTTTTGTTTGTTTGTTTGTTTTTTCTCTCTCTCAATGCTTATAATTAGTGTCTAAACTATGAATATAAATACAAATACTTTGGTGTATTTTTACAAAATCACATAAATGAAATTATTATGTCATAAATTAAAATAAATTTCAAATGAAGGGCCATTTAAATCCCCAGAGTGTACCTGTTGATTGAAAGCATATCAAAATGGAATACCTCCTGTATTTTAAATTGGTTCACCTTTTCTTTTTTTTTTCCTCAAAAAAGGGATTCTGTGGATCTAGGCACTTTTCAGAAGTCCAAGTTTTGATTGTAAGGTTCACATATATAAGGGCCAGCACTTGCAAGATTGGGGCCCATCTGCACAGTAGAACTAGCCCATTTCTTAAGTAAAGGTTTTCTCGGCCTTCCTAACTCTGCCTGGGTTAGCAGAAGGCAGTGGACGTTGATTGAGCTGCACTCTGAGCACACCTTACTCATGGGTTTCGGTGGCATACGTGTACAGTCAGCCCTTTCACATGGATGAGGTAGCAAATGGGCAATGACAGTATCAATGTCCCTGTGCTACTCAACTAATGTACTCAAAGTGTTGTCCCTGTGAGTAAGAGGGATATCGTAGTCCTGCTGAGGCAGTGGGACTGAAGACGCTGGGCAACCCAAGGACACAAGCACAACTTGAGAGCAGGCAAGCCCTCCTGTGCAGGCAAGCCCTCCTGTGTGTCTGAATACCTGATGAAAAACAGAGGGCTTTTTGACCTAAACCAAAATGATGAGGAATTAAGAGAATAAGAACTTTGCAACATACATAAGCACATAATTTATTTCTGAGAAAATCTCTATGTATATGTATGAGTTCCTCATGGGAAACTCTTAAATCTGCATGTGTCATTTCTTAATTACTGGAGCTCATTCCAGAAACAGCTAGCTTATATTTTTTGTTATTAATTTCTATGGTAAAAGCACATCTACAGAATGCTTTAGCTGGTTGCTCAGAGAAAGATTATGTGACAGGTTTGTACTGCATTGGATAGGTCAGATTTACACAAATACTTCAGAACCACGTTACTTAACAATGAAAAACAGCCATTATTTTGTGTTATTACCAAATTACAGTGATTACCAATAATTACTCTTATTACTAATGAAATTAGGATTTCTTGAGATATAAAAGATTCCCCCCAAAGAGAAAGCTAAGAGGATAATTTTAAGATACTGTACAGTGAAATTTGTCTAGAATACCTGAAACAAGCATGCTGTCTGTGGACCAGACAACCTCTCCCTTACCCTTTATAGCTTCACTAAGGGTTTTTACTGATTAAATACCTCACTGTTGAAGCCATGAATTTTATGGTTCTTATTACCTTGTATATAAAGGGGAGCATCTGAGAGCAGAAAACTTTGCTTTGTATTTCTTCACGACCCCGCTACTGTTGAAGTCAGTAGGAAGACTTTCAGGAAGAGCCCTTCAGATGTTAGGAATTATGCCTCCAATATACAGTAATATCGTATGCAAATATTAGGTAGGATTTATGACAGAGCCCAAATTTAGTGCTACCTCTAAGTGATACAGGCTTTTTGTAGGATAAAGGAGGGAGAGGATTGATTCTTTGTAAACTCATGTAAAGAGTTTGGAACAAGCCCTGAAAGAAGGCAATGGTCTCACCCCAACACGTATTTGTGAAATTATTTTTTATGTTTTAGGAATGATTCAAGTGATGTTAACTAAAACTTGGCAATTTTATCAACTGTTCATAGTTCTGATGCAAAATCAGGTAGAGCTTTGTCAGCCAACTTTTGTTTTGGAGTTATTTACACTCAGACTTGTCACAAGACATAAAACTGACATGGGTTCAAATCCATTCAGATCCTACACTACGATATGTCTGGATGAGCAAAATTTCCAGTTTCCCATTGCCTAAGGCTGTAGACAACCAGATGATTAAGCAAAACCATTTGGCCAGTCATTCACTAAAATCAAGCCTGGCATGACAATTGAATAGCTTTTTATTCTACATCAATTACAATCTATTAAACAAATCCACTTATTCTTTCAAAGACATAAATGAAAGGCTATTATGGAGCTCTTTTCTTCCACTGTCTTTACTTCTGTCAGCATTTTTTAATTTTATTTTTTGCTGCTTCTCTTATTCTTCTTCACATCTGCCTGACTAATTAAGTCTAGGTCACCATGGGGAAAAGCCCACATTTTCTCTTCCTCTTCTGCACAGCATATATCTGGATTCCCCAAGCTTACAAAGTTACCCTGACGTAACTGCTTTGTGCTGATTGACAGTCGGAGCAATCAAGACTGAAGTACCAACAGAGCTTTCTTCTAGGGGAGTGGCAGCCAAGAGCTTGAACTCTTAACTGTCTTTTGCCAGTTTATGTCAGTCAAGAATTTTATCTTTTTGATTTGGTTGGACTTCTTGGGGTAGTGGAACGCCACCAGCACAAAATAGTTTAATTCAGGAGGTTTTGTCTATTACACATTTTTGGTCTATTGCAGGTTAGCGTGCTAATTTTGCTAAGTTAATTTTGCATGTAAAAATCTAATTTGCACCAACAAAACCTGCTTCTAGGTTTTGGCAGCAATCTTTGCCTATTACATGATGTGCTTACGTGCCAATGGTTCAGAAATCAGTATATGTCAATGAAAAGACAGACTTTGTTCTAGTTCTAAGCTTCAACAACTTCATAAGGACTGACTAGGGGAAGAGGTGTCTGGGTCATTAGAGAAACTTAAGTAGTACTGCTGGTCTTACTGGAGAGTTTGATCTATAATGTGCACCCAGACGCAGCACACAGCTCTCGGCTGTCTAGTTAGCACTAATTCCAAAGTCTTGGATGAGTTTGTTAAGGAAACCAGAGTCAAGACAGAGAACATTTACTTATTCTGAACATATCTACACATAGCCATATGGCAGCTGGAAAGTTCCCATCATCAGTGGACTTGTTCTCTGTGCCATATATCCTGCTGACTTCTTTCCTAGATACCCATCGGTACTCTGATGGACAAAAGAAACTTCAGAGAACAAAGCTCAGAGGAATTACAGACCTCCATCAGCATGATCTAGCCATGCACATCTTAATTGCCCTAGATAGCATATTTAAACATTTATAAAAGCAAATTGTTAACGTTTCTGTTTAGTTGCTATCCACGTGTAACAACTGGCTCATGATGGTGCCTAATTAAGCAGTTCCTCTAAACATTAATGTATCAGCGTATTTCAGTAGTTGCTATTTAATGAAATTGTGTCAAGTATATAGTCTGAAAATTTATTAGGCTTGAACGTATGTGCTGGGAGCCATCTCGTGGCCCAGAACTACACTGCAATAAATGTGCTATGGCGCATACCAGGGCACGGGCAAAACTGGCCGATGCCCACTGCATCCCAGGCATCCCACCCTACTCAGGCAGTGAGCCCTGTGGGCTCCACTTCAGCTGCTTTCAGTGGACTTTGTCTGCTGATTCAAAATCTATCATTTATAACTGTGCTTGACCGCAGTGGACAGGGACATACTTTTAGCTATTGCACGTAATTATCAGCATCTCAGTGAAATTTGACAACCCTAAATAATTAAATTCATGTATATGTGCAATCAATATATAATTTATGAGCCAACTGACATTTGCAGCACTGTAGCTTTAGTACTCAATGTACTGTATATATTGTTGTGATGTGAGTTGTAAAAGTATTAATGCTCCCCTAATAAACCTGTGATAAATTCATCTTTAACATTTACAATATTTAGTATTCCTGTGCAGTATTTAATAGGAGGCTGTGATTTAAACCTGACATCTGCTATGTTTAATCCTAAGCAACACCTCACGCCAAGAATGACCTTCAATGAAATGGTTGTATTATTACTTTTTGCATTTTTTTTCTAGGTTTGGGTTTTTTTGCTTGTAAATGTAGTCAAAACTTGCCAGCAGTTGCTGCAGTCATTTCAAATGGCTCTTGACCCAAAAGGGAACACAATAAACAGGACAATTAAATATAAGAGGTGAATGGAAGAACAAGAACAAGCAACCTGAGAGTGCAAAACAAACAACAAAAAAAGGCCACTTCTTGGCTTGGACAGAAGGTGCAAAACAAACCCTCCAAAAATTCCATATGGCCTGATGGTTTAGTACACGGTAACAATAAAGGACCATTTGATCAGGTTTCACTTGGATTTTTTGAAACTACTGGCCATTTCAGCTGGAATTTGTGCATAAGGAAGGCAGAATATTGAAGCTGCTCAGAGCAAGATTTTGTTCTAACCCAGTTCTATTGAAAATAGCCCAGGGAACAGCAAAGTGGGATGAGACAGTGTATTAATAGAGTTTCAGGCTCTGCATTCCCCTTTAAGCATGCCATTTGTTGGGCAGCCTTAGGAATCAGACTCTCTGACAGCACACTTGAGTGCACAGGGATCTGCATTCCCAGCACTAGAAGAGCTTTGTATTCCAGTGACTGTGCTCTCTGCAGTGGTATGGAGAGCTTCAAAAACCATGTGTTGGGGGTTTCCCAGCAGGAATTCTTCGAGCTTCCTCAGCCACTGATCATGTCAGTGATGTGTAGGAGGAGAAACAGGATTTTCTGAGCTGTAGCCATGAGCCACTGCAAAAGCGATTTCTAAACCCGGGACTAGGAAACAACACCAGGGACTTCATTCCTCTTTAAATTCTGTGATGTTGTGAGATTGGATGCATTCACCCAAGGAGCAGCAAAAGGAGCAATTTACTTTATCCTCGCATCAATGTCTTACCTTACTGAATACCGAACTGTCCAGTCAATAACTGCAGAAGAGGCGCTCTTAATTCCATGGTTAACCGGGATACCTCGATGTTTCGTCAGGCACTAACGCAGGTTAGAGGAGGGCAGAAACATCCTGATTTAGTACCAGTTTCCATGAATGCCACTGAAGCAAAATTGAAATTAGATTTGAACACTTTATGCTACTTGTAGCTGAGGTGGCAAAACTTTAAGCTTAAACACTGGGATTCATGCTTCATAGCACTTCCTTATACATAATTTATGTACTTGTTTAAATACAGAAGTCTGCTGTTTGGCGCCACTAGCATGATGTAGATTTCTGTCAAATGAAGACACGTGGTTTAATTTGCATAATTTCCAATATGTAGTAAAGGATATATTTTACCAGTAGTCAAGAAGAGGAAGGACAAGGCAGATGTCAAGGAGTATTACCTTCTACATGACTAGAAATTGTATTCATAATTTCATTCTTTCCCGCAAGGTAGGCTGGGAAAGCCTGAGAGAGCTTGGTGCTTATTTTACCTGAGCTGCACTGTGACAGCTTCATTACTTTCTTTCATTTCCTTTGCCTTCTATATTACCTATGTTTAAAAAAATCAGCAGTTCTGCAACTTGAGTAGGCTAAAGACCTGATTGGATGTGTATGCATGTGTTACTGCTAAGTTTGTAGGTTTTGCTGTAGTTCCACAAAGACTACTAATTATTTAAACAGAGTGGCTGAATCCCAGCTTACAATATAAAGCAGCCTATATTCCAAGTCAGTTTGATCAGCAACCATTAATGTCGCCTAGCAGGGAGAGCACAGACCAGTTATGTAATACTGTCGTAGTTCTGGACACCAGCAAGTACACGAGCTGGCAAATCTAAATGTACCTCGTAGGTAAGCTAGCGATTGACTGCCATATGTAAGTGGAAGATGGTAACAGTTGTTGATAATGATGAAGTAAAATGATAGGCAGCTGATTTAAATCGCCTGCACGGAGCTTGGTGCCAGCCCAGGCTATGGTGAAGTGGATGCTGACCACCCTAGGTACATAATCAATATTTAGGTTTCATTTTATGAGGTAACTGTGTTTCCTCTTAGAAGAAGAAATGAACCGTTCTGTTGCTGGGCAATTTTCCCTGGGAAAGCCAAAGGCAAATATTAAATATTTATTTGGCTTTTAAAAAATATTATAAAATTTTATGTATTGATTTGTAAATAATGGTAATTGAGCAAACTAGAGCAAAATCAGTTCATACATATTTTACTTTCCACCACCGCAGACAGACTTTAATCAACTATTTTTAAAGAATAAGCTTCTACATTGTTTGATGGTAGAAAGCAAGCTGTTTAACACTACATTATACCAATACTGCTGTGTGTAAATATTGAACTGCAGAACTGTTTTTGGCAAAAAGATCTCTTTCTGCTGTGCAAATACTCACAAAAGGATCCTATTGTGGATTCAACCACAAATTACATGGTTTTGAAAAGGATATCCATTCAAACTAATTAAAATTGCAGGATTCCTACAGAATTCCATATTCATTGAAATTAGGTATGTGTGTTTATCATAGTCAGTGTGGTACCACAAGACTACTAATGTTTAGCTACTCACTGCTGGGTTCTAGGAAAGAACCTACTATTACTCTGAATGTTTAGTCTCTGAGAAATAAAATGAACAGAGCATCTCTGTTAGCAATTCAGCCCACAAATATAAGAGGCTTTCTGTTAAAGTTTCTAAGGCTTTTAGTGGAAGGCTTGACATGTGCTTTGCTCTTAATTTGTTCTAGAGGGAATATTTAACTCAAATTCATTGGAAGCGTGGTGGAAGAAAGCAGTAGGTACTTACCAGAGTTAAGTTAAAAGCTCTTTCACTGGGCTGGCACTGTGAAGTTGTAAAGCCATACATTAGCTAAAATGTTTTAAAATATTCTTTAGGAATGCATTTAATTAAGCACCCTGGAAAATTCCTGTACAAGAAATAAAGCTCTTTTCTTTCTTCCATTGGGTTATCTTCACTGATTATTCTGAGAGATTTCTTTTTCCTTTTTCCACTGAATTGTATTTTAAAAAGTACTATGAGTGAAAGAAAACTGCTACTTTTGGATAAAGACATGAAAACCAATGTCTTCAAGTGTCTATTTATAAAATTTTTACTTCAATAATTCATCCCTCCTTGGTCCCCAGTGTTCTTAATAAATGTATGAATCTTGGAATTGTTTAGGTTGGAAAAAATTTTTAAGATCAAGCCTAAGTATTAACTGAACACTGCCACCACTAAACCATGTCCCCAGGCACCACATCTACACATCTTCTAAACCCCCCCAGGGATAGTGACTCCACCACCCCCCTGGGCAGCCCCTTCCAATGCCTGACAGCCTTTTCCATGAAGACATTTTCCCTCATATCCAATCTAAACCTCCCCTGGCACAACTTGAGGCTGTTTCCTCTTGTCCTATCATATCTCACCTGGGAGAAGAGAACAACCCCACTCTCTGCACCCTCCTTTCA
>NW_010257966.1:0-242 GCF_000690775.1 Eurypyga helias
CCAGCACCCCTATGAAATCTCGCCCAAGGTCTCGCGAGGTTACGCTGCTTTCCCGCCCCCCTCCCCGAGCACGATGCCGTGCAGGAATGTGAAAGGCTCCCGCCCGCCGCCATTTTCTTTCTTTCTTGGCAGGCAGCGAGCGGGGCAGGAAGCGGTGGCCGAGCGAGTATGGCGGACTATTCTACGGTGCCCCCTCCTGCTTCGGGCGCGCCCGGGGGAGGGGGCGGCGGAGGCGGGGGGGG
>NW_010257966.1:350-590 GCF_000690775.1 Eurypyga helias
CGCGGCGCCTGTGCTGCGGGAGGAGCTCACGACCTGCGCCCTGACGACGCTGGACTTTGGGGAGACCTGAAGAGAGGGTTTCTCCGCCAGCGTACGTCGGGGGAGGGGGACACTTTGTCCCGTGCCCTCATCCCCTTGCCCTCCGCCCGCCCGCCTTCCTTAGGCCGTGAGGGTTTTCCGGTCATTGCCCTCCGCCATTGCCCGCTGCAGGCTGGGCGGGCGCAGTGATAGGCCTGAAGT
>NW_010257967.1:0-238 GCF_000690775.1 Eurypyga helias
GTGTGTGTGTGTATACATATATATGCCTATTTACATACATATATGTGTAGCGTGTCTGGATAGTTTATTTAGCGAGGCGGACAGCCCCCGCTGATCGAAGACCCCGGGGAGGGTGTGGAGCGGCGATGAGCTGCCCGCTCCAGCATCCAGCCCACGGCTCCTGGCGTTACCCCTCCGCAGCCCGACTTTTTTATTATTATTTCTATTGTAATTCCAGATCCCGACAGTCCTAAAGTAA
>NW_010257967.1:374-619 GCF_000690775.1 Eurypyga helias
AAAGGGAGCCAGTTTTGCAGAGGGGCGAGTCGATCCCGAGCGCACTTCGGAGGCCCGCGGAGGGTTGGGTGAGTACACGGATGCCCCTTCGATGTTCGCTTGCGGGTCAGCTCTCTCCTGCTCTGCTCTGCCTCCTCTGTCGGGATATCCCTGCTTTACGGTGTTCCTGGACAAGCACCCCTTTCCCAAGCCCCGCCTCCCCGTCCCGCTTTTGAACGGGGGCACCGGTCACTGCCCGGCGGGAT
>NW_010257968.1:0-1566 GCF_000690775.1 Eurypyga helias
TATGATTCTGTGATTCTATGATTGTTTGCTTCTGGGAAGTGACTTCCCCTTTGTACTTGACTGTAACCTGATGAATGAGATATGATAGATATCAGATGACTAAAGTCTGATGACCAAAACATTTAAATTGCATGTTTCTGGCTCTGTTAGTAGGTTCCATTCTCTTGAAACAATTGTGTTGGTTTGAATGCCACAAGGAAATCAACATGTGCATGAAAGAAGAAAAAAGAGATTCCTTTTGTAAATATGATGGGGCATAAATGAGTGAGAATGAGAGAGGGACATGTCACGAGCATTCTAAATCATGGTGCATGCTAGCACTATTTGCTAGGAGACAGACACCTTAGGAGAACCTATTTATCACTGTCCTTAGAAATTAACCCATGGCAGCTCTCTATGTTGGGGGAAAGAAGTCTTTAATTATCCCATATCATTTTAATTCCCAGCAACCCTATATGTTACTCAAACTGTAGCTGGGAATATAGGACCTATTGACATAACTCCTACAAGGTGTTTGAAAGAAAGCCAGTTAGCAGAGAAGAGAAATCCAAGGGTTATTATCCTCTGGGTTCAAATTACCATAGATTCTGGTTGAACTGTTTACCTGAGTACAAGATCTGCCAGTTAAAATCCAATATGCATTTTGCTACAATAAGGGGTCTTTTTCTCATTTGACATACGTCATGTTGTGCCAGGTCTTGTATGAGGATGCAAAGGAGAAGAAATAAGAGTTGATACTGAGATAAAGAGGATTTTTGACAATGGACTACATCCCACAAGCTCATTCATCCCCCTCCTACCAGCAAAATCTTTCTGCTGATTTCCATGAGCTTTGGATATTGTCCAGAATGATGATGTGGCAAACCAGGAAGTGTGAAAATCCAAAACTACTGTGTGCAGTAACTAAAACCCCTGCCACTCAGCAGGCACGTTCACATCAACCTTCAGTCAAAACTGGGTGTTGTCCACCAAGGAGTTTGTATTTTGATATGTGCCGAAGGACTGAAGAACTGTTAGTTTACAAGAATCCTTTAGGAAGAATTTTTATCCTTCTTCCCATTTCGTAGCTCGGGACAGAAACAGGTTTATCTCCATGGGAGGTTTAGGGTTATTGCACATATTCTCAGTCGCTGTCATTCATTAGCCCCTCTCAGCTCCCCATCCACAGTGCCGCTGCAGCTAACCAAAACTACACGTCCTTTGTAGTACTCGCCATTGAAACATATCCCTTCTGTCAAATCCTTTTCCAGATGTGCTTCAGGCCAAATTTTACTTTCCCTAAGGAAATGAGTGCAGAGCTTGTACCCCAGGAAACTGCAGTGAAAAACATAACAGAATTCAAGGACAAAAGTTAAAGAAACTATTTTCTTTGTGCTGTGAAGAAATTCAAAATAGATGATCACAATTGCACCTTCTGGTCTGAAAGTTCTAAGTTTATACATCTTATTTATTGCAAGATATCACAGAAGGCAAAAATTCTTCATCTGTCAAACAATGTACATTTCTTATGAAAGTTAAACTGTACTTTCCAATCTGATTCTGAGCCTAATGGATATTTTTGTTGCT
>NW_010257968.1:1576-1953 GCF_000690775.1 Eurypyga helias
CATGATCCAGTCAGCAGGATAGAATATGTCATGAATTTGACTATTCTCTTGGATATATTCGCAATATTGAAATTTTTCAGCTCAGAGGAATTTTACCCTTTCTATTCTACCTATGGGTAGAATACAGCCCTTGTATGGATAGTTACACTGATATGGTCCCCATGTGAATGGCTAAGCTTCTCTCCGCCCCTGTAATACATCCTAGCATAATAACAATTCTAGTCTAAAGTTGGATGAATAATTTGATGATGCCTGGAAGGAATAGTATAATTATAAATAAATCATAGAATCATAGAATCATAGCATGGTTTGGGTTGAAAGGGACCTTAAAGATCTTCTAGTTCCAATGCCCCTGCCATGGGCAGGGACACCTTCCA